>NW_028261397.1:3605799-3717024 GCF_051295495.1 Thamnophis sirtalis | reverse complement strand
AATATATATATTTTTTAGCTGAGCTTTGCAAAGTATCCTCACTCCGTCTCGCCCGGTTACATTTAACAAATTAACAACAACAAATTGTGAACAATCAACAGGGTGAACCGGACGAAGGGATTAATGATTAGGGATTAACCCTAACTGGACGAAGGGATTAATTAATGAAGAACTATCTCAGTTGTACTCCGCTAATTTGAGATTACAGTACAAATTTCTCTTGGGAGCCCACATTTCTTCCTTCTCCAGTATGCAATCCTGGATTTTGAAGCTTTGTGGGTTTCATATAAACTCAGGTGAGTCTAGCAAGACAGGTTGTAATTGAGCCAGCAAATCTTGTATTTTAAAGGTTTCTCAACCTTGGCCCCTTTAAGATTGGTGGACTTCAACTCCCAGAATTCCCCAGCCAGCCATGCTGGCTGGGGAATTCTGGGAGCTGAAGTCCACAGGTTTTGAAATTGACACATTGGAAATTGACACATTGGATATCATAGGAAGACCTATGAAGTCCACAAGGTCTTGAAATTGGCACAATTGACACATTGGAAATGGACAAATTGGCTATCATAGGAAGACCTATGAAGTCCAGAAGGTCTTGAAACTGACACATAGGATATCATAGGAAGACCTATGAAGCCCAGAAGGTCTTGAAATTGACACATTGGAAATTGACAAATTGGATATGAACAAATTCTGGGAGTTGAAGTCCATAGGTCTTGAAATTGACACATAGGATATCATAGGAAGACTTATGAAGCCCAGAAGTTCTTGAAATTGACACATTGGATATCATAGGAAGATATTCATCTGAAAGTACCAAAGGTTGCCAAATGGCACTTTTAACAATTTTTCCTCCTGAAGAATCGAAACTATGTTTATAGGACCATCTTGTATCCTGAGTTGAGGTGGTCCTTGACTTACAATAGTTCATTTAGTGACCATTTCAAGTTACAACAGCACTTAAAAAAGGGACTTAGGGCCCTTTTTCATGCATAGGACAGTTGCAGCATCCCCATGGTCACAGGTTCAAAATTCAGAGGCTTGGCAAGTGACTCACATTCGTGACGGTTACAGTGTCCTGGGTCATGTGATCCTTTTTTGCGACCTATTTGACAAGCGAACGGGAATCAGGCTTCTCAATGGGGAAGCCAGATTCGTTTAACAACCGTGTAAGTCCTTTAATACAGCTGCAGTGATTCCGTTAACCACT
The DNA here is from genome assembly GCF_051295495.1 of Thamnophis sirtalis. Classification (NCBI taxonomy): domain Eukaryota; kingdom Metazoa; phylum Chordata; class Lepidosauria; order Squamata; family Natricidae; genus Thamnophis; species Thamnophis sirtalis. The sequence continues at coordinate 3,715,814 of NW_028261397.1, read as the reverse complement.
GTGACAAGATAGGTCATAAAATGGGGGAAACTCTCACAGAACCATTAGCGACAGAAATGATGGCCTCAATTTTGGACGTAAATTGAGGATTAACTGTAGGTCCTTAAATGAGGACGATCCTGGAAACTGCAGGTAGTCTCAACTTTTGACAACTGAACCCCAAAATTTACGTTGCTAAGTGAGAAATTTGTTAAGCGAATTTTGTCCCACTTTACCTTTCTTGCCACATTTGTTAATTGAATCACAGTGGTTGTTAAATGAATCGCCCTGTTCTTAAGTGAATCGGTCTACCCCGTTGACTTCGCTTATCCGAAGGTCGCAAAAGGGGATCAAATGACCCCGGGACAGTGCGAACGTCATAAAAGCGAGCCAGCTGCCAAGCATCCAAATGTAAATCATGTGACCAGAGGTGGGTTGCTGCCGGTACGGCCTGGTACGGACGTACTGGTAGTGGCCCGGAGCAGCTGAGAGCGTACCGGTACGGTGGCTCTTTTGGCCCAACTACCCGCCCACACTCTTTATCTGTTTTTATGGCAAACGGCAAATTGCGGACGCACGCACAGCGTTCGGTGCCTGCGCGAGCCCCAACAATCAGCCGGTTGTCGCAGGGACGGTGGATTGCGCATGCGTGCACAGGCGCAAGTCAGGCGTGTGTACGAACAGAGCCCGCAATTGCGTGATCAGCGTACCGGTAGTGACAGTAAGAGCAACCCACCACTGCACGTGACCATGGGGGTGCAGCAACGGTGTGAAAAATGGCCCTAAGTCACTTTTCTTCATGCCGTTGTAACTTTTTGTTCCCATCTGGGAGTGTGGAAATTGGAGAGGAAGGGATCACAAGAGAGTAAGCAAGTGATGAATAGTCCGGGCCATGGGACAACTTATTTTACCACCGTCATGGCTTCGTGAGGCCACTAAGTGAACTGTTGTAAGTCGAGGACTACCTGGATACATTGTCCCTTGTCTGACCTATTGGTTTTTGTTCCCATCTGGGAGTGTGGAAATTGGAGAGGAAGGGATCACAAGAGAGTAAGCAAGTGATGAACAGTCCGGGCCGTGGGGCAACTTATTTTACCACCGTCATGGCTTTGTGTGGTCACTAAATGAACTGTTGTAAGTCGAGGACTACCTGTACACATTGTCCCATAACTGGGCGTCTCTTCCGGAGTGAGGATACTTTGCAAAGCTCAGCTACAAAAATTTATAAGCAAAGGAAGATTTGTAGCAGGAAGGGTAGTTCCTTTTTGGAAAACCTGTGCAGAAAGTCCTCGATTTAGGAGCCCAAAATTTCTGCTGTTAAGTGAGACAGTTACGTGAGTTTTGCCCCCCGCCTTTTGTGACCTTACTTGCCACAGTTGTTAATCACTGCAGTGATTCAGTTAGTAACATGGTTTTGTTAAGTGAATCTGGCTTCCCCATTGACTTTGCTTGTCAGACGTTCGCTAAAGGAGATCACACGATCCCGGGACACTGCAGCCGTCATAAGTACGAGTCAGTTGCCAAATGTCTGGATTTTACCGCTATTGTAACTTTCAACGGTCACTAAATGAACTGTTGTAAGTCGAGGGCTACCTGTATACATCGTCCCATGTGTGACCTATTTTTTTCCCATCAAGGAGTGTGGAAATTGGAGAGAAAGGGATTAGAAGAGAGTAAGCGAGTGATGAACAGTGTGGACCACGGGAGAACCTATTTCACTACCGTCAGGGCTTTGGGTGGTCACTAACTGAACTGTTGTTAAGTCGAGGACTACCTGACCTTGGAGGGACTGTGGACCTGGCTTACTTTTCATGAGTTTTCCTGACAAGTCCTTTAGTGCAAAGGAAGGGCTGTTTCGACTGGACGCTGAGATCACGGAAGCATCTTGAGGGTCCCCCGGAAAAGGACAGTCCTCGCCTTCTGACGGAGTCAACCCCAAGCGGGGTTTGTCACTGCCTTGGCCAAGCAGCAAATGGTTCCGAAGAGTCAAAGCTGACCGGTTCAAATGTGCCAAAGAGGGTTCGGCGGGGCACCGGTCGTCCAGTCCTCCGTTGAGCGACTCGGCGAAAGGGGGGAACCCCGGAGGGTCTCGCTGCTGCCGCGGGCCAGGGGACACTGGCTCGGCCAGAGAACTGTGCTTCACCGTGTTCAAGCTGTGTGCTCTGATGCGGGTCCAGGTGGTGGAGCGGAAAGTCTCGGCTTCCAGCCAGAATCGGACCAAGTGTTCCATGCGGTGGAGCTCCATGTACTGGGTGAAGTACGGGAGCGCCACAGAGTCGCGTAGGACTTGACTCAGGGTCTTGGAGAGGCTGGACTTGGTTTCTTGAGCTTGGTAATCCAGGCAGGAGCGTCCTAGAGCAAGCAGAGGAAGAGAAAGTGAGGAGGGGTGTTGTAGTATAGTTCCTTGTGTAGGTGTGGGTCACCCATGGCCCAGTTCATACCAGGGCATGCAGAGCCACGCTGAACCACACAGGAGAAAACAAACTCCTAAAACTCCATAACATCCTGATAGTTCATAACATAACATCCTGAGATGTACCCTACCAATGACGCCCAGGATTTGACCATATATAGACAGAACTTCCCTGAGCAGTAGATTAGAAATTGTACTTTTACAGGCTGTTTTTAACCACATGCTATTGCTCCTCCTGCCTTTGTCCTATCTCAATAAAAGGGGCTCTCAGACCCTCAATCTGGGTCGCTCCATCCCAAGAAAGATCGTGTCCTGTCTTTTCTCCACATTGGCCTCATGGAAGAACCACGGGAACGTTACAGAGGGGGAATGCTATTGTTCTGACCCACCTTCCCAAACACAACCATCCCTCTGAATCGAACTCAAAAGATTACTTTATTAGGAGTGACAGCAATAGCAGTAGACTTATATACCGCTTCATAGGGCTTTCAGGCCTCTTTAAGCGGTTTACAGAGAGTCAGCATATTGCCTCCAACAATCTGGGTCCTCATTTTACCCACCTCGGAAGGATGGAAGGCTGAGTCAACCCTGAGCCGGTGAGATTTGAACCGCTGACCTGCTGATCTAGCAGTAGCCTGCAGTGCTGCATTTAACCACTGCACCACTCCGGCAAGTCCATCCAGCCAGAAGATGAATAGTTGTTTGCCACATCTATTCATCTCCGGACCCTGCTTTCTATCCCCCGAGCTAGGGTGGGGCTTCGCTGGCAGCAGTGGCTCTTCTGTCTCGAGGACCGGCCCTTAGATTTCCACTGCTCTCCTCTCCTCTCTGCCTTCTACGCATCCGTGCGTCAGGCACTGGACCCAGCTGTTCCTCCTCTTCCTTATCAGCCACCTCCAGACGTGGAGGCTGTTGACTCTCCATCTGGGGGATGACGGACAGCCAAGGCTCCGCCTCTGTCAGCTCCATTCCTTCTTCCCCCTCTGGAGCTCTCAGGTGGCCTTGATACTGACCCAGACTCCCACACCTCCTCCTCTGATTCGGCTGCTGGAGGAGCCAGCGGCCATAACAGAGACATTCTCTAGGTTTGGAGAGAGGCACCCTATAAAATATCTCCGTCACGACCCCATCAGTTCAGAGGAAGAGGAGGAGGAGCTGGAATCAAGACCGTCCGACGAGGACAGCGGGTTTTCCCATGGAATGTCTGGGGAGTCTAGAGCAGAGGTGGGTTGCTGCTGGTTCAGCCCGGTTTAGCCGAACCGGTAGCGGAATTCAAGCCTGGATCACAGAACCATCAGTGACGCAGGCCTCACATGACCCCGAACCGGTTCTCTCGCCGCCGTATTGGATTTTAGTCGCTGCACGTGTAGAGTTCACTGTAAATTGTTCTAAGGATGCACGCAGAATTACGTGGGGGTTGCAAACTGGTAGTAAAACTTGCAGCAACCCACCATCCCTGATCTAGGGGCCGAGGACGATGATCTCCCAGGGCCCTTCAGCATTGGGGGAGGTAGTCGGCTGGACAGGCAGCTGCCTGCCCTCAGAGGATCAGCTGTGTTAGGAATATAATCTAACGGTTGGGTTGGCAATATATAAATCATGTAACAATGCTGTACCTTCTTCAAATCATACCGTAAAATGTGATTGGTTGCTGTTTCCTCAATCGGCCATAAGAGGGAGCCAGAATGACTGTTAGCTCTCTGTTTGTTAGATGCTGGGCTGATCTGATCTGAGTGTTTTGGAAGCTGGCTGTTAGAAAGTGCCGTGAGCTATTGTAAGTTTTGCAACTGCTAGCAGAACTTTGAGTTCTGAACTGCTTATATGATACTGGACTATGTTATTTGGATTATCCCGTAACTGAAAGACGTTGATGACTGACTGTCTTATCCGTGTATGACTTGGACTGTTTGATGGACTCTGATACCTCTATTTCCACAAAAGTAAAAGCCTATTTAAACCGCAGTGTCTCTGTATGCTGGTTTTTGTGTTCTCCAACACAACTCTCATAACGCTTCTCTGAACGCACTCGCTCTCCCAACGGGGAGCTTACCTAACAGGCTGCAGACAGGCAGTGGTGTTCAGAGACACCAGATTCCTTCTGACTAGGAACAGCTGCCTTCCCCCAAGTGATTCAAGGGCACAAAGAGCGGAGTGGAGGCAAAGGAGATCAGCGAGGCTGCTGGCGAGGAGGCCGCCCAGGCACTTCCCCCAACGAACATCTGCCTCGAGTTGATTTAAAGGGAGGCTTTGTCGGGAGCAATCTGATTTGCCTCTTGTTAAATTAATTTACACACAGGTAGTCCTCAGGTTATGGAGGCTTGCTACTATAGTTGTAAGTATAGTATAGTAAAATGGTTGGCCAAGTGATTGATCCAAAGGCGCTCACCCGGCTTCCATTCCTGAGCTGGGACTAGAATTCACTCTCTCCTGGTGACTGGCTCAAGGTCACCCAGCTAGCATTCAAGGCTAAGGTGGGACTAGAAGTCACAATCTCCTGGTGATTGGCCCAAAGTCATCCAGATGGCCTTCATGCCTAAAACGGGACTAGAACTCTCACTCTCCTGGTGACTGGCCCAAAGTTACCCAGCCAGCTAGCATACCTAAGAGGAGACTAGAACTCACAGTCTTCTAGAGATTGGCCCAACGTTACCCAGCTGGCTTTCCTGACTAACCTGAGACTAGAACTCACTGGCTCCTGGTTCCTATGCTGGCTCCTTAATCACTTGACTGAACTGGCTCAATCAATCCTTCCCTTCCTTACAGCTACCGATCAAGGATATTTTAGGTCTCTAAACATGCTCATGAGGTCTTTGCACCCAGCTAGACCAGGTCAACAATGAGACATGGTTGAAGTGGGCACGGCAGCGCCTGCATTTTCTGTGTCGCGTGAGAAGAGCACATCTTCCTTCCCCCTGTCCTCACCACTTTCTATAGAGCAGAAGTGGCGAATTTTTTTTCCATCAGGTGCCAAAAGCCCGTGAGTGCCCACACCCGTAATTAAATGCCCCCCTGCATTGTGCCCACCTGCACAACACACACACACCCATGCATGTCCGCATGGCTTTCTTGGACCCTGGGGAGTTTAAAAACGGCCTTCCCCGCCCCTTGGAGACCCTCTGGAGGTTGGAAACAGCCTGTTTCCCAGGTAGGTCCATTTTTCGCCCTCTCCAGGCTTCAGGGAGTTTTCTGGAGCTGACATGGGGCAACACCTTGCACGCCCTCAGATATGGCTCTGTGTGCCATCTGTGGCACATATCCACAGGTTTGCCATCATGGCTCTAGAGGAAGGATTGCAATCCTGTCGTATTGCACTACAGCCTGGTTTGGAAGCCTTATGGCTTCGGACAGGAAGGCAGTGCACAGAGTGGTGAGGACAGTGGAAAAGATTATTGGCAGTTCACTCCCTTCTATCTAGGGCGTGGCACATAAGCGATGCTTGAGCAAAATCGGCAGGATTGCCTGGGATGCTACGCGACCTGTTTTCCTTGTTATCTTCTGGAAGGCGCTTCCTTCAACCTTGTGAACTCTCAAGCTTCCTATTTCCGCTATGTACTCAAGATGGCCAGCTATTAATATTTATAAGTTTAGGTTTTAAGTCAAGGGTGTCAAACTCAAGGCCCAGGACCCAGATTCAGTCTGTGGGGTGCTTAGATTGGGGCCACCCTGGAGACAGCGAAGGACCGGCCTGTGTTGCTTCTGCCAGCAAAAAATGAAGCTCAGGAGGGACACGTGCCCCAAACTCCGTTTTTGCTGGCAGATGGTTGCAGGAGGCTGTTGCAGGTGGAAACGGAGCTCAGGAGGGCCACCCCCCCCAAGCTCCATTATCTCCGGCAGAGGGTTGCAGGAGGCCATCACAGCCAGAAACGGAGTTCGGTAGGGCCACCATGTCCCCCCACAAGCTCAGTTTTCACTGGCAGGGGATTACAGGAGGGTGTTGTAGCTGGAACGGAGCTCGGGAGGGCCACCACGTCCCCCCAAGCTCTGTTCTCACTGGCAGAGGATTGCAGGAAGCTGTCACAGCTGGAAACGGAGCTTGGGAGGGCCACCACGTCCTCCCCAAGTTCCGTTATCTCCGGCAGAGGGTTGCAGGAGGCCGTCACAGCCAGAAACGGAGCTCGGGAGGGCTAACATGTCCCCCCACAAGCTCAGTTTTCACTAGCAGGGGATTGCAGGAGGCTGTTGTAGCTGGAAACAGAGCTCAAGAGAGCCACCACATTCCCCCCCCCCCAAGCTCCGTTATCTCCGGCAGAGGGTTGCAGGAGGCCGTCACAGCCAGAAACGGGGAGTTCGGGAGGGCCACCACGTTCCCCCCCCACAAGCTCAGTTTTCACTGGCAGGGGATTGCAGGAGGCTGTTGCAGCTGGAAATGGGCTCAGGAGAGCCACCACATCCCCCCCCCCAAGCTCCGTTATCTCCATCAGAGGATTGCAGGAGGCAGTCACAGCCGGAAACGGCGCTCGGGAGCCTGTTTACACTGAGCACTCAGGCACCAAAGGCGTCCCCAACACACGTGACGGGAAGCTGGCCATACCCACCCTGGCCACTCCAAGGTCAAACACAACCTTGACGTGGCCCTCAATGAAATCAAGTCTGACACCCCCATTTTAAGTATATTATGGATATATGTGTATAGCATACCTGTGCATTATGTATGTGTACCCTTTTGAGAGCAGGCAACTTCATTTTTAATGTATGCCAGTGTGTCCACAGGGGGGGAAAAAAGGACAATAAAGCAGGGGTGAAATGCCACCAGTTCGGGCCGGTTCACTGGAACCGGTAGTAAAAAAATACTAAAAAAAGTTAAAAAGAAAACGTTCCGATGATCGCACATCGCACAGCCAAAAATGTGGCGGGGTAGGGTGGGGGTTCCCTAGCAGAGAAGCTTGCTAGGCCAAAAATGGTGTGTATGTGTGTGTGTGTGTGTGTGTCCGTTTTTGCTCCCAGGAGGCTTCCCTGAGGCCTGCCTGGCCAAAAATGGGGTAGTGGGGTGGTGCTGAGAAAGAAAGAAGGAAAGAGATAGAAACAGAGACAGAAAGCAAGGAAAGAGAAACAGAGACAGAAAGCAAGGAAAGAGAGAGAGAAACAGAGACAGAAAGAAGGAAGGAAAGAGAGAAAGAGAGAGAGAAAGAAAGAGGGAAACAGAGAGAAAGAAAGAAGGAAAGAGAGAGAAACAGAGAGAAAGAAAGAAGGAAAGAGAAACAGAGAGAAAGAAAGAAGGAAAGAGAAACAGAGAGAAAGAAAGAAAGAGAAACAGAGAAAGAAAGAAGGAAAGAGAGAGAAACAGAGAGAAAGAAAGAAGGAAAGAGAAACAGAGAGAAAGAAAGAAGGAAAGAGAAACAGAGAGAAAGAAAGAAAGAGAAACAGAGAAAGAAAGAAGGAAAGAGAGAGAAACAGAGAGAAAGAAAGAAGGAAAGAGAAACAGAGAGAAAGAAGGAAAGAGAAACAGAGAGAAAGAAAGAAGGAAAGAGAAATAGTGACAGAAAGAAAGAAGGTGAGAAAAATAGAGACAGAAAGAAAGAAGGAAAGAGAAAGAGACAGAAAGAAGGAAAGAGAGAAAGAGACAGAAAGAAAGAAGGAAAGAAAGAGAGAGAAACAGAGGCAGAAAGAAAGAAAAGAGAGAGACAGAAACAGAGAAAGGAAAGAGAAACAGAGGCAGAAAGAAAGAAGGAAAGAGAAACAGAGATAGAAATAAGGAGAGAGAGAGATGAAAAGAAAGAAGGAAAGAGAGAGAAATAGAAAGAAAGAAAGAAGAAAAGAGAGAGAAACAGAGACAGAAAGAAAGAAGGAAAAGGAGAGACAGAAACAGAGAAAGAAAGAAAGAATGGAGAAAGAGAAAGGAAGAGAAAGAAAGAAAGAAAGGGAGGGAAAAAGGAGAGGAAGGAAGGAAGGACTACAAACCTGGCACTAGATGCAGCTTCAGAGGATAATCCAGGACTGGAAGGGACCTGGAGGTCATCTAGCCCAACCCTGCTCCAGCAGGACATTGTTAAAGTGAGTTTCTCTCTTTTGATCCCCTAACTACATGATTACATAGTCACAAGACCCCCGCCAAGCCACGCCCACAGAACCGGCAGTAAAAACAAAATTGAGATTTCAGCACTGCAATAAAGGTTATCTTATAAAAAGGAACGGGGCTCACCCAAGTCTCCAAAATGGGCAGCCTCCATGTGGCTTGGCTGCTTCTTAAGGGCGGCCGTGCGGCTGCTGCAGGATTCCATGTTGGCCGAGATGGCGTTGATCGCCACGTGGCTTGGTCCGGCGGCCTCCAGCAAGGCATGGTTCCTGGTACCTCTCTGCGGAGAGTATCCTGGCGCTGCCGCTGGAAAGGGAACCACAAGGTGATGCTGCTGCTTCAGAGAACTAAAATCTGGGGTTTTTTTTTAGACCTCCTATCCTTGTTGTCTATACAGGTTGGTCCTCGACTTACAACACGGAAATATTATGTTGCGGGGCGAGAGTCGCTAAGTGAATTTTAGCCCGTTTCGCAACCTTTCTTGCCGCCGTTAAAGTTGGCTCGGCGAGTCTGGTTTCCCCTTTTGACTTTGCTGGTAAGGAGATCTCACACTGCAACCGTCATAAATGTGAGTCAGTTGGCAAGCATCTGCGTCTAAATCACATGGCCCCAGGGGGTGCTTCAACCGTCATAAGAGTCTGTTTGTGTGTGTGTGTGTAACATAAGTCACCTTTTACGCTGCCTTTGTTAACTGTGTAACACTCAATGGATTGTTGTAAGTTCTAGATGTAATGTTGGCAATTCTGTCACTAAGTGATACGGTCATAAAGCACCACCGGCGGAAATCCCCGACTTTCTCAATAAATCAGGAGGGAAGGTTTGCAAATGGCGGTCAAGGGATTGAATCTCTAAAGGAAGTCCCTATTAAAATCCAGAAGTACCATTCAGTACATTAAAATTAATCGTGTTTGAGAGTAGCCCAGCCCTGCTGGAATCCATCAATTATAAGCAGAATTATAAACACCCCAGAAATGACGTCATTTCATTTCTTTCCATTTCCTTGTTGCATTCAAGCAACAAAGCAAATAGGAGTGATTAAGTCGGTGTTTTTTTTTTCCCCCCTCAACCATGGCAACTTTCAGAGGTGTGGACTTCAACTGGAGTCCGCACCTCAGAAAATTATCAAGGTTTAGAAACATTGGTCTGAAGCGATTAAGCACATGGAGACTTTGTAATAAGGCAGTTGAGAAGAAATTAGTTTTAATCCATCATCCATCTACACTATATTGCCAAAAGTATTCGCTCACCCATCCACATAATCAGCAGCAGTTGTGAGCGAATACTTTTGGCAATATAGTGAGTGCATCTATCTATCTATCTATCTATCTATCTATCTATCTATCTATCTATCTATCTATCTATCTATCTATCTATCTATCTATCTATCTATCATCTATCATCTATCTCTATCTATCTATCTATCTCTATCTATCTATCTATCTATCTATCTATCTATCATCTATCTCTATCTATCTATCTATCTATCTATCTATCTATCTATCTATCATCTATCTCTATCTATCTATCTATCATCTATCATCTATCTATCTATCTTCTATCAAATCTATCTATCAAATCTATCTATCTATCTATCTATCTATCTATCTATCTATCTATCTATCATCTATCAAATCTATCTATCAAATCTATCTTTCTATCAATCAAATCTATCTGTCTATCTATCTATCTATCTATCTATCTATCTATCATCTATCTATTATCTATCTATCAAATCTATCTATCTATTATCTATCTATTATCTCAATATCTATCAAATCTATCTATCAAATCCATCTATCTATCAATCAAATCTATCTGTCTGTCTGTCTATCTATCAAATCTATCTATCATCTATCTATCTATCTATCTATCTATCTATCTATCTATCTATCTAATATATCTATCATATCTATCAAATCTATCTGTCTGTCTATCATATCTATCTATCTATCTAATCTATCTATCAAATCTATCTCTCTATCAAATCTATCAATCTATCTATCCATCTATCTATAGCTATCTATCATCTATCTATCTATCTATCTATCTATCTATCTATCTATCTATCTATCTATCTATCTATCATCTATCAAATCTATCTATCAAATCTATCTATCTATCAATCAAATCTATCTGTCTGTCTGACTGTCTATCTATCAAATCTATCCTGAGAGACCGCCTGCTGCCAATCACCTCCACCAGACCGATTAGATCCCACAGACTAGGCCTCCTCCGAATTCCATCCGCCGGCCAGTGTTGACTGGCGACTACCCAGAGGAGAGCCTTCTCTGTGGCTGCTCTGACTCTCTGGAACGAACTCCCCGTGGAGATTCGCACCCTCACCACCCTCCAGGCCTTCCGCAAAGCCCTTAAAATCTGGCTGTTCCGACAGGCCTGGGGCTAAAGAGCTGTTGCCCCCGTCTCGAATGGTATGACTGTTGTGTGCTTTTAAATTATGCATTGTTATGTGTCATTTTTTAATTTTTTGTCTGTATCCCCCCTTCCCTGGTTTGAGTTGTGAGCCGCCCTGAGTCCCCTTCGGGGGAAAAGGGCGGCATATAAATAAAATCAACATTCAAACATTCAATCTATCATCTATCTATCTATCTATCTATCTATCTATCTATCTATCTATCTATCTAATATATCCATCATATCTATCAAATCTATCTATCTATCTATCTGTCTGTCTGTCTATCATTATCTATCTATCTATCTCTATCTATCTAATCTATCTATCAAATCTATCAATCTATCTCTATCTATCTATCTATCATCTATCTATTATCTATCTATCAAATCTATCTATTATCTATCTATTATCTCAATATCTATCAAATCTATCTATCAATCAAATCTATCTATCAATCAAATCTATCTGTCTATCTATCAAATCTATCTATCTATCTAATATATCTATCATATCTATCATCTATCTAATATATCTATCATATCTATCAAATCTATCTGTCTGTCTATCATATCTATTTATCTATCTATCTATCTATCTAATCTATCTATCAAATCTATCTCTCTATCAAATCTATCAATCTATCAATCTATCTATCCATCTATCTATAGCTATCTATCATCTATCTATCATCTATTTATCTATCTATCTATCTATCTATCTATCTATCTATCTATCTATCTATCTATCTATCTTATTCCATCTATCTATCTATCTATCTATCTATCTATCTATCTATCTATCTATCTATCTATCTATCTATCTATCTATCTATCTATCTAATCTCCTAATACCAGAACGGCGAACCTATGGCATGGGTGCCAGAGTTAGCACACAGCCCTCTGTGGGCACCCATGCCATCGCCAGCTGCTCTTCTGGTTTCCAGTGTGCACATGTGCGCCAGCTGATGGAGCGTGGGAAGACAGCCTGAAAACTGCCCAAAAAACATGCCGTTTTGGGGGTTATCTTCTGAGTTGTTTCCAGGCTGTTTTGGGCCATTTTTCAGGCTCTTTTAGGCACTCTGGCGGTAAATACAAAAACAGACGAAAATAGCCCATAAAACGACCTGAAAACGGCCAAAAACAGCCATGCGCATTCTGGCCAGGTCTTCGGGTTTCCAGCACTCCGGCGCATGAATGCAGGTTCCGATTTGGGCACTCAGTGCCGAAAAGGCTTTTACCATCAGTGTCCTAACACAGTGTTTTTCAACCTTTTTTGTGCAAAAGCACACTTTTTTTCATGAAAAAAATCACGAGGCACACCACCATTAGAAAATGTTAAAAATTTTTAACTCTGTGCCTATATTGACTATATATAATGTGTTTTTCCCACGGCACACCTTACACTATGTCACGGCACACTAGTGTGCCGCGGCACAGTGGTTGAAAAACACTGTCCTAACATATAATCTCCTAATTGTTTGCAGAAACGGAGGGCAAAATTTACTGTATTTTTTGGAGTATAAGACGCACCAAGATTTTGAAGAGGCAAATTAAAAAAACAAACCAGTTTTTGCACTCTGCAGACCTCCCAAAAACAGCCCGTTCCCCCCCCCCCCAAAAAGCATGAATAACCTTTAGGAGGCTTGTAGAGTGCTCCTGGGGGAGCCCCAATAACGAGCAAAAAACAGCCCGTTTTCTGCAAAAAACGGTCCCGTTCCCCCCCCCCCCAAAGGCATGCATAGCCTTTAGGAGGCTTATAGAGTTCTCCTGGGGGGTGGGGGAAAAAATTAAGCAAAAATCAGTCCGTTTTTCACTCATTTCTGCCCTCCCCAGCCCCCAGGAGCACTCTGGAAGCCTCCTAAAGGCTCTGCATGGCCATTTTGGTGAAGGGGGGGGGGTTTCTGGAGGCAACAAAATGCTGTATTCAGTGTATAAGACACACCCAGAATTTCAGCCTCTTTTTTGAGGGGAAAAGGTGCATCTTATACTCCGAAAAATATGGTAGTCTGAATCTCAAATTCCTGGGAAATTCAGGTTTTCTGGAATGGAGCCTCTTACCAAAGTTGCCGGGCATCGGAGCCGATCCAGACTCTGTAAATATGAAAGGAAAGCAGTTAATTTTTTGCTGAGGGTGTGAAATGTGACAGAAATATGATACAGTGCCCATCCCGCATAACTTTAGAAGCCCTGTAGAGTTTAGTCAGCATATTCAAGGTCAAATCCAGGCAAAATTGGACGGGTTTGTGAGACCCTCGGTGCAAACCTGAATGTCAGAGTGAAAAAAAAAAAGATAATGGCTTGAAAATTTAATTCCAGATCAGCAGGATTATTGCCAAGACAGCCAGCTTAAGGCAAAAGAATGGCAGAGTTGAATGTGTCCTTCTGAAGTAAGAGCTTTATAATATCGATCAGGAGTGAGTAACGGTGGGCCCTTTATGACTCGTGGACTTCAACTCCCAGAATTCCTGGGCCAGAATGGGGAACAATGGTCCTTTATGACTCGTGGACTTCAACTCCCAGAATTCCTCAGCCAGCATGGGGAACGATGGCCCTTTATGACTTATGGACTTCAACTCCCAGAATTCCTGGGCCAGCATGGGGAACGATGGCTCTTTATGACTTATGGACTTCAACTCCCAGAATTCCTGGGCCAGCATGGGGAACGATGGCTCTTTATGACTTATGGACTTCAACTCCCAGAATTCCTGAGCCAGCATGGGGAACGATGGCCCTTTATGACTTATGGACTTCAACTCCCAGAATTCCTGAGCCAGCATGGGGAACGATGGCTCTTTATGACTTATGGACTTCAACTCCCAGAATTCCTGAGGCCATCCTGGCCATCCAAAGCATTTAAAAGTATTTAAAAGCATTTAAGAGTATTTATGGCAACCACACAGAACTAAACCACCAGCAAAGTGAAAAGAGGGAATTTACCTTTAATTGCCCGGGTGTTTTCTAGTGGCTTCTGGTGCTCTCTGCCTCTCACTGCAAAGACACAGAAAGGCGGGTTTTAGCAATGGAGGAAAAACTGGGGGCTGCAGCTGCAAATACCTGGGAAGACGTCTCCCCAACAGCAACAAAAGACTTACAGACCCTCCACAAAGGGGTCGAAATGTCCACGCATCAATAAAATCCACAGGTCAAAATCAAAAGAATGAAACATTAAACTGACACAGACTGTTGTAAGGAGAAAAGATAAAAAGACATAGAGATAAGAGAGATTTCGATGCTGGGTTGGCAAAAAACACAGCAGTACTAATAAGATTGTTAAACTAGATTGCGCTTTTCAGACTTGCTCCTTTCAAGATGGGTGGACTTCCTCTCCCAGAATTCCCCAGCCAGCAGGCTTTAAGAGGGGAGGACTTCCACTCCCAGAATCCCCCAGCCAGCAGGCTTTAAGAGGGGAGGACTTCCTCTCCCAGAATCCCCCAGCCGGCAGGCTTTAAGAGGGGAGGACTTCCACTCCCAGAATCCCCCATCCATCATGCTTTAAGAGGGGAGAACTTCCACTCCCAGAATCCCCCATCCATCAGGCTTTAAGAGGGGAGGACTTCCACTCCCAGAATCCCCCATCCATCAGGCTTTAAGAGGGGAGGACTTCCTCTCCCAGAATCCCCCAGCCAGCAGGCTTTAAGAGGGGAGGACTTCCACTCCCAGAATCCCCCAGCCAGCAGGCTTTAAGAGGGGAGGACTTCCACTCCCAGAATCCCCCAGCCAGCAGGCTTTAAGAGGGGAGGACTTCCACTCCCAGAATCCCCCAGCCAGCAGGCTTTAAGAGGGGAGGACTTCCTCTCCCAGAATCCCCCAGCCAGCAGGCTTTAAGAGGGGAGGACTTCCACTCCCAGAATCCCCCAGCCAGCAGGCTTTAAGAGGGGAGGACTTCCACTCCCAGAATCCCCCAGCCAGCAGGCTTTAAGAGGGGAGGACTTCCACTCCCAGAATCCCCCAGCCAGCAATGCTTTAAGATGAGTGGACTTCCTCTCCCAGAATTCCCCAGGCAGCATCCTTTAAGAGGGGAGGACTTCCACTCCCAGAATTCCCCAGCCATCATGTTGCTAAAGTTGGGAAACATTAGTTGAAAGCCATCCAATCGGGATCATTCAACAGCAGCTTCCAAAACTCATGTGAAGGGCCTCCCCATAAGCCTGTTATTTATTTAAAAAGCTAACTTGGGACTATCTTAAATTGTGCTATTCTTCATCCCATTTTGCTAGAGAGGGGGGGGGAGAGAGAGGAGAGAAAGAAAGAAAAGAGAGGGGGAAAGAGCGAGAAAGAGAAAGAGGGAAAGTGAGAGGGGGAAAGAGAGAGAGGAGAGAAAGAGGGAGTAGGGGAGAAAGATGAGAGAGGGGGAAGAAATGGGGAGGGAGGGAGGGGGAGAGGGAGAGAGAGAGGGGAGAAAGAAAGAAAAGAGAGGGAAAGAACGAGAGAAAAAGAAAGAGGGAAAGTGAGAGGGGGAAAGACAGGAGAGATAAAGAGTGGGGGAAAGACAGAAGAGAGAGATGAGAGGAGAGAGAAAGAGAGGGAGGGAAAGAAAGAGGGACGGAGGGAGCGTGTGTGTGTGTGTGTGTGTGTGTGTGTGTGTGTGTGTGTGAGAGAGAGAGAGAGAGAGAGAGAGAGAGAGAGAGAGAGAGAGAGAGAGAGAGAGAGAGAGAGAGAGAGAGAGATGCTAAGCATAATCCTGTTCCCTTATATCACTTCCTCATCCTATAAACAAAACACTGACATCATTCGAGAAATTTGGGCTGAGTTTTCCTCCTCCTGCTTCCTCCTCCCTTCCTCTCTCGCTCTCCCTCCCTCTCCAGATCCTAAGGCTGGGCACTGGCTGAGCACTCTCTTCTTTCAATTCCATTTCCAATCCTGAGCTAGCAGGATTTGGGGAGGGGGACGGGACGGGAGGGAGGAGACCCCGAAGAAGTAAACAAAAATGCAAGATTATATCCATTTTTGACCATCTCAAGATAGCAACTTCCCTCCGATGGGGGGGGACGGGCGGCTGTACCTACCCCACTCCTTACTTTGGACATCACCCGCTGTTCTGGCCCTCCAAAAAACGCGGAGAAAGGCGCCTGGGACCTCTTCACTTCCGTCTGCGGCTGGATTGTTTGCAACGGAAACCGAAGACCACAAATGCTTCTAAGTGGCCTTGAAGCTCCCTTTTCAACTGTCACCATTCCCACCGGCCAACTGAATCATGTCCATTCTAGTAGCTCATAAGAAATCCAGAGTTCTCCTCCTCCCTCCTAACTCTGCTTTCCTTTCATACAATACAATAGCAGAGTGGGAAGGGACCTTGGAGGTCTTCTAGTCCAACCCCCTGCCTAGGCAGGAAACCCTATACCGTTTCAGACAAATGGCTATCCAACATCTTCCTAAAGACTTCCAGTGTTGGGGCATTCACAGCTTCTGGAGGCAATTTCTGTTCCACTGATTAATTGTTCTAACTGTCAGGAAATTCCTCCTCAGTTCTAAGTTGCTTCTCTCCTTGATTAGTTTCCACCCATTGCTTCTTGTTCTACACTCAGGTGTCTTGGAGAATCGTTTGACTCCCTCTTCTTTGGGGCAACCCCTGAGATATTGGAAGACTGCTATCATGTCTCCCCTTATCTTAAGCAATTACTGTATTTTTTGGAGTATAAGACACACCTTTCCCCCTCAAAAAAGAGGCTGAAAATCTGGGTGCGTCTTATACACTGGATACAGCATTTTTCGCCTCCCGAAACCTCGCCACCTTCGCCAAAATAGCCGTGCAGAGCCTCTAGGAGGCTTCCAGAGTGCTCCTGGGGGCTGGGGAGGGCAGAAATGAGTGAAAAACAAACCGTTTTTTGCTCGTTTCTCACACACACACACCCCAGGAGCACTCTACAAACCTCCTAAGGGCTATTCATCCTTTTTTGGGGCTACCCATTAGTCTCCGGACCCGCTTCAAGGTGCTGGTCGTTACCTATAAAGCCCTACATGGCATCGGACCTGGGTACCTGAGAGACTGCCTCCTGCCGATCGTGGCACGACAAAACCGCACTCGTCAAAATCGCGGTGATAAAATCGCGGCGCTAAAGCCGCGATGTCATCACCGCCGCGACAACAGCGCGGCAACAGAAGGGAGCTTTAAAACGGCGCCGCGGCAGAAAGCCGACTTCAATTAAGGTAAGGGTTAGGATTAGGTTTAGGGGTTTGTTTTAGGGTTAGGGTTAGGTTTAGGGTTAGGTTTAGCGTTAAGCTTAGGGTTAGGGTTAGGTTTAGGGTAAGGTTTAGGGTACTGAGTGCTTGGGAATGCGCGAATTTGCCCTCCACGATTATGTCATCGTGGTAGGGTCGCATTTTTCCTTAGCGCTTAAAACGGCGTGAATTAGTCTTCGCGCTTATATCTCCGCGGATAAGGGCTTCGCGGATTTGTGATGGAACCCCTGCCGATTATCTCCCATAGACCGATTAGATCTCACAGGTTAGGTCTCCTCCGGATTCCATCTGCCAGCCAGTCGGCTGGCGACTCCCCGGGGGAGAGCCTTCTCTGTCGCAGCTCCAGCCCTCTGGAACGAGCTCCCTGTTGAGATCCGGACCCTTACTACCCTCCCGGCCTTCAGCAAAGCCACCAAGTCCTGGCTGCTCCAGCAGGCCGGGGGGCTTGTGAAACATCCAGCCCCACGGAAACTGTGAATGTTGTGTTTTTTAAAGTCTTGTCTTTGTCTATTTATCCCCCTTCCCTTGTCTATTGTGAGCCGCCCGGAGTCCTTCGGGAGTGGGCGGCATACAAGACAAATAAACTAAACTAAACTTTTCTTTTTTTGGGGGGGGGGGGGGGGGGGAACCGGGGCTGTTTTTCTGCAGGGTGCAAAACCTTTTTTTTTTTTAATTTGGCTCTTCAAAACCTTGGTGCATCTTATACTCCAAAAGATACGGTAAAAAAAAAGGATAATTATCGGAAGGCAAGATTGCAATAATGACCGTTGTATGCAAATATTTGCTGCTCCGTAATGGTCTCCGTGTTACACAGGAAGGAGAAATGGTCTTATGACCTCAAAATTTTATTTTATTCAGCTTCGCAGGGAGTCACATGATCACATTTTGAGCAAAGGGCAACTGGCCCAAATCGACAGCTACCTCTAGTCCTCGACTTACGACAGTTCATTTAGTTACGGCATCATCGGGGGGGGGGAAGTGCCTTTTTTCACAGTTACCACCTTTGTAGCATTCCACATAATCACGTGATCAAAATTCAGGTGCTTGGCAACTGGTCCATACTTATGACCGTCGTGTGTTGTCCACTTTTGCGACTGCCTGACAAGCGAAGTCAATGGGGGGAAGCCAGATTCACTCAACAACCATGTTAGAAACTTAGCAAACTGCAGCGATTCCCTTTAGAAATGTGACAAGGAAAGTCGTAAAAACACACTTAGCAACGTAAATTTTTGGTCTCCATTGAGGCCGTAGGTCGAGGACTAACCTGTAGTAACCTCCAGAGCAGTATTTTTCAACACTTTTCAGATAAGTGGATTTCAATTCCCAGAATTCTCCCATGGCTGACTAGGGAATTCTGGGAGTTGAAGTCTGGGGAATTCTGGGAGTTGAAGTCCAGAGAATTCTGGGAATCGAAGTCCGGAGAATTCTGGGAGTTGAAGTCTGGGGAATTCTGGGAGCTAAAGTCTGGGGAATTGGAGTCTGGGGAATTCTGGGAGCTGAAATCTGGGAAATTCTGGGAGCTGAAGTCTAGGGAATTCTGGGAGTTGAAGTCTGGGGAATTCTGGGAGCTGAAGTCTGGGGAATTCTGGGAGTTGAAGTCTGGGGAATTCTGGGAGTTGAAGTCTGGGGAATTCTAGAAGCTGAAGTCTGGGGAATTCTGGGAGCTGAAATCTGGGGAATTCTGGGAGCTGAAGTCTGGGGAATTCTGGGAGTTGAAATCTGGGGAATTCTGGGAGCTGAAGTCTGGGGAATTCTGGGAGTTGAAGTCTGGGGAATTCTGGGAGTTGAAGTCTAGGGAATTCTGGGAGTTGAAGTCTGGGAATTCTGGGAGCTGAAGTCTGGGGAATTCTGGGAGCTGAAGTCTGGGGAATTCTGGGAATTGAAGTCTGGGGAATTCTGGGAATTGAAGTCTGGGGAATTCTGGGAGCTGAAATCTAGGAAATTCTGGGGGCTGAAGTCTGGGGAATTCTGGGGGCTGAAGTCTGGGGAATTCTGGGAGTTGAAGTCTGGGGAATTCTGGGAGTTGAAGTCTGGGGAATTCTGGAAGCTGAAGCCCACCCATCTTAAGAGAGAGGTAGAGATTGAAAAATAGCGCTTTGGAATTTGGGTTTAGTCCTCAAAAATAGATTTTTTGCACCCTGGAATTTAGCAAGTAGATTTTAAGCAAGAGAAGCGTCTCTTCCCCCAAGGCGAATTCTATAAATATAAATCTTATCTAGAAATTTTGCAGATTGACCTGACGGATTTTTCCAAGCGAGAGACGTCTCCTTGTTCCAAATGTTAAGGAGTTC
The DNA here is from genome assembly GCF_051295495.1 of Thamnophis sirtalis. NCBI lineage: Eukaryota > Metazoa > Chordata > Lepidosauria > Squamata > Natricidae > Thamnophis > Thamnophis sirtalis. The sequence goes on along the minus strand of NW_028261397.1, from coordinate 3,696,526 downwards.
CCAGACGTGGCCAGTTGTGTTTTCACAAGGTGTGTCAAGCCAACAGCGCGGCAAAGATTGTGTACTCTTGTACTACAAGTGTAAACTTTTTTAAAACTCCATGTCTGCCTTTCCCGCTGGAAAGAAAATTGCCATAGCACACAATACAGGGAAATCCTCAACTTATAAGCATCCATTGAGTGACCAGTTTGGAGTTACAACGGCATTGGAAGAGGTGACTTGTGCTCCTTTTTCACACTTAACGACCGTTGGAGCATCCCAAGAGTCACATCATCAAGGTTCGGACTTTTGGCACCTGCCTCATATTTATGACGGTTGCAGTGTCCCCGGGGTCACGTGATTCCCCTTTTGCGCCTTTTGGACAAGCAAAGTCGATGGGGAAACCGGATCCACTTAGCAATGGAAGTGATTCACTTAACAACGGTGGCAAGAAAGGTCGTAAACAGGGGGGGGGGAGACAAATATCTTGCTTAGTAACAGATGTGAACTTATCTGTGATTGAAATGAGTCATTCACCGTGCCAGGTGCAAACAGCATGATAGTCCAAGCTCTGCAGATAAGTTGGGCCAAATATGTTATCTACCGTATTTTTCAGAGTATAAGACTCACCGGAGTATAAGACGCTATTCCTCCTTCCTCCCCCTCCATTCTGTAAATCCCACTCCCTTCTAGTACTGAAGGTGTTACCTAGCTGGGTCATGAAACGTCTGCAAGAAAATAACCAAGCTCAGAGAATACCAAAGACCACACAGTCATACTACTATTACTACTACTCCCCCCGCTCCTCTTCCCTTCTCTTTCTCTTCCCTTCTGCAAATCACAGTCCCTTCTAATACTGATGATGTTACCTAGTTGGGTCATGAAACGTCTACAAGAAAACTAGAGAGCACCAAGCACTTCTCAATCCTCCCCTCCCCTTTCCTACACCTCTACTTCCTTTCTCCACCTGCTACCCCGCTTCTCCTCCTCCTCTATTCTGCAAATTACACTCCTTTCTAGTATTGATGACGTTACCTAGTTGGGTCATGAAACGCCTGCAAGGAAACAACCAGAGAGCACCAAGGACCCCTCATTCCTCTTCCTCCTCCTCTTCCTCCTCCATTCTGCAAATCACACTCCCTTCTAGCACTGATGATATTACCTAGCTGGGTCATGAAACATCTGCAAGAAAATCACCAAGCTCAGAGAGCACCAAGGACCAAATAGTTCTCTTCCTCCTCCCCTCCTCCTCTTCCTTTCTCCTCCTCCTCCATTCTGCAAATCACACTCCCTTCTAGCACTGATGACGTTACCTAGTTGGGTCCTGAAACGCCTGCAAGGAAACCGAAGACCACCCAGGATTCCTCCCTCCTCCCCTCCCCTTCCCTTCTCCTCCTGCTACCCTCTCCTCCTTCTCCTTCATTCTGCAAATCACACTCCCTTCTACCCTGTTTCCCCCCCAAATAACCCCCCCCCCATGGATAGTAAGCCCAATCAGGCATTTGAGCGCATGCGCTAAAATAAGCCCTCTCCCGAAAATAAGCCCTCCTGGAAAATATTAAAACACAGCAGCAGCCATGAGGGGACCACGCTCGCCACCTCCTGCACCTCAAAAATAATAAGACCTCCCTGAAAATAAGGCCAAGCGCTTATTTTGGAGGTCAAAAGAAAAATAAGACCCTGTCTTATTTTCGGGGAAAAGGGCGTTGGTCCTTACCTGATACGCCTCTTCTCATAGTGGGGGGAGGAGTATCCAGGATGGGTTTGACCTTATCCTCTCGTGATTGGTTTGAGTCAGATAAGCTCTTTGGGCTCCGCCCCCTGGAGGTGAGCCTGCCCAGTTTTATGACGAAAAGCTCTCTCTGACTCGTTGCATCATTCACTCCAGGCTCTTGATTCAGGTGTTGTTGTTGTTGTTGTTTTTTTTTTTTTTTTTTTTTTTTTTTTTTTTGTCTTCAACATCAATAATTAAATAACAATATAACAATGAACATAACACTTAGTTGTACAAACCTAGTCAGGGAGGGACTGGATACTCCTCCCCCCACTATGAGAAGAGGCGTATCAGGTAAGGACCAACGCCCTTTCTCCATAGTGAGGGGGGAGGAGTATCCAGGATGGGACGTACCAAAGCCTGCACGTCCCTAGGGAGGGAGATCCCTGAGACCATATGTCCCCCACTCAGGCCTGTTGAGGCATGGGTCCAGCCCTGTGAACCGCCTGCAACACCCTGCGGCCGAACGAGGCCTCTGCCGAGGCAAAGGAGTCCAACTTATAGTTCCTAACAAAGGGAGAGGGGGAAGCCCACGTGGCTGCCCTGCAGATTTCGGCCAGGGATGCTTGTGTGGCCCAGGCCGTGGATGTGGCTGCACTCCGTGTGGAGTGGGCTGTGATATGATTTGGTGTCCGTAACCCCTGCGATTGGTAAGCAGTGGCAATGCAGGTTCGCAGCCACCTGCCGATGGTGGTGGAAGTTACCTTATTACCCAGGGATCCTGGTTGGAAGGAGACAAACAGGGCTTCGGATTTCCTGTTTGGCCTGGTTCTCCTGAGGAAAATCCTCAGAGCCCTCCTAACGTCCAGAGTGTGCCACTTCCTCTCCAATGGGTGAGAAGGATCTGGACCGAAGTTGGGCAAAATCAGTTCCCGGGCTCGATGGAAGCAGGAGCACACCTTGGGAATGAAGGATGGATCCAGCCGTAACACCGCCCTATCTTGGTGGAAGACACAGAGATCCTCCCTGGTGGACAGCGCCTGCAGTTCGGATATCCGCCTGGCGGAAGTGATGGCCACCAGGAAAGCCACCTTCAGGGTCAGGAACTTAAGGGAAACTGCTTGTAATGGCTCAAATGGGGCACCCGTTAGAGCGTCCAATACCCTGTGTAAATCCCAGGAAGGGTACCTGTGTACCGTAGGTGGTCTGAGGTTGGAGGCCCCCTTAAGGAATTGCCTGACCATGGGATGGTGTGTCAGGCACTGATTTCTGCCACACGGGAGAACTGATGAGATGGCTGAGACCTGTCTCCTAATTGTGTTAGGAGCTACCCCTCTATCCAGGCCCGCCTGGAGGAAGTCCAGAGCCTGAGGCACCGTAGCCTGGATGGGGTTGGACCCCCGGGAGTTGCACCAAGAGTCAAAGGCCCGTCACGTGGAGCCATAGATGCGCTCTGTGGAGGGCCTGCGGGCGGCCTGGATAGTCCTTATCACCCTGGGGGGGAAGAGGTCTTTCCTCAGGATGCTCCGCTCCACCGCCAAGCGGTCAACTGGCTGCAGCTTCCGCTCCAAGTTGTCCCCTTGGTCCGGTTGAGCCAGCCGGCTCTGATGAACCCACCCCTGCTGTATGTTCTGCCCTCAGCGAATGTTGTCTAAATTCATAGGCTATCTGAGGTGCTTCTGCGATCTCTCATAGTCGGGCATCCCATTCTGAGTTTGTGGTGGGTTCTGGCATGGGGACCAGCCTGTCTGACCCTTTTTCTCCCCCCCCCCCAGCCATAAGGGTGCTATGATTCTATGGCTAGGATTAGCGCAGAGATATTCAGAATGTAAACACAGACGGAGTTTAATGGGTGGCCACTAGAGTGTAAAGATGGAGTGAGGGGAGCTAAGGCTCACAATAAAGGCCTGCCACAAAGGTAAATTAATAATAATAACAACAAGAACCACAACCACAATAATAATAATGAAATAGAATAAAATACAAAAGGGGGCATCTTCCCGCCTGATAAAACCAAAAAAGATTAAGGAAACGATTGGTCCCTTGCTGGGAGAAGGGGCCCGAAGGTGACAAGCAGCAGGGGTAAGCCGAACTATTTAACTCGTGCTTGGCATCTGTCTTTACCCGAAGGGATAAACAATCCAACCTATCAAAAACAGCATCCCAAATTCAGATTAGGAACCCAAGATGAGATAGGGAAGAATGGCAGCCTGTCTATCTTAGGCAAGGTCCAATTCCCAGGACCGGGTGGGTTACACCCAGGGGTCTGAAGGAGCTGGCGGACAAATTCTCCAAACAACTGAAACTATATCTATCAGAGATCCTGGAGTGCTGGAGAACCACTATAGAATTGCTGATGTGATTTCCCCCCCCCCCCCTTCAGAAAGGAAGAAAAAACCGTCTCAAGAGCCCAAGGCCCACATGGGTTTGTCAAAAACACATCATACCAGACTGGCCATATTAGATTACGGTGGCAACCCTAGTGGACCATAGGAATGCCATTGATATAGTTAACTTGGACTTCAGCAAGTCCTGATAAGGTAGACCATAACCTACTATTAGGTAAGTAGAAGAATGTGGGTTAGACCTAGTCACCCCAGGTGCCTTGGTAACTGGTGTACCCACCTGTACTCCTCAGTGGAACTGCCTCTTCATGGAGGGAAGAGTGCAGGGAGTCTCCCAAGGTCCAGTGTTGAGCCCAGTACTCTTCAACATCTTCATCAGTGATTTGAATGAGGGTGTTAGGTGTGTAAGCTAACATTTGGGATAGCAAAATATATGCCATGATAGTAGTACTGTTCCTTTAAGAACTGCTGTTATCTCAAGCGGTCATAAGAAGGAGCCGGAATGACTGTTAGCTCTTTGTTTGTTAACGGCTGATGAGGGGGGGGGGGGTCATCAGGTTAGCAGATGAACCCCCGGCTGGCCGGAATAGCCAACACTTCAGAATACAGGCTAAAGCTACAGAAGGATCTTGGTACCCTTGAACATTGGGCACTACCTAGGAAAATGGGATTCAAGGAAGTAATGTTCTACCTTTAGGCAATGAAGGTGAAGTGCACAGGTACAGGATACCTTGCTCCACAGTAGTAACTGTGAAAGGGATCTTGGGAGTCCTAGTGGACAACCCCTTTAATGTGGGTCAGCAGTGTGCAACCGCTGCCAGGAGAGCAACACAGTTTTTGGCTTCATAAACAGAGGACTAGAATCAATCTCCCGTGAAGTGTTAATCCCACTTTTTAAGGTCTTGGGAGGCCACACTTGGAATTCTGCACTCAGTTTGGTCCCCATGATGTAGAAGAGATGTGGAGACTCTTAAGGAGAGTGCAGAGAAGGCAACAGGGGATCAGGGTACTGGAGACTAAAGCCTATGAAGAACGGTTGCAGGAACTGGGTAGGTCTAGTCTACTGGAAGGAAGGACTAGGGGAGACGTGATAGCAGTGTTCCAATATCTCTGGGGTTGCCACAGAGAGGAGGCTGCCTGACTATCCTCTAAGGCACTTGAGTGCAGAACAAGAAGCAATGGGTGGAAACTAAACAAGGAGAGAAGCAACCTAGAGCTGAGGAGAAACTTCATGACAGTTAGAACAATTAATCAGTGGAACAGCCTGCCTCCAGACATTGTGAGAGCCCCAACAGTTTTTAAGAGGCTGTTGGGTGGCAATGACAATAGCAATAGCAGTTAGATTTATATACCGCTTCATAGGGCTTTCAGCCCTCTCTAGGTGGTTTACAGAGTCAGCCTAATCAACCATAGGAAGCCATTTGTCTGAGATGGTATAGGATATCCTGCCTGGGCAGGGGATTGAGCTAGAAAGCCTGCAGGTTCCTTCCCATTCTGCTATTGTATTGCATAGTATTGTATTGTATTGCATTAGCCGTTTGCCTAGTCACCCCCACCCTTGGAAGGTCTTCAGTAACCTGATTGGGGGCTCCATTGGGAGCTGCACTTTAGCAGCTGGGCTGAATATTCTCCCCCCCCCCCCTGCGTTTTTCCAGGCTGCAGCGGGCTGCCGGCTTGGGATTAACAAAACAAAACACAGTTTTTGCTACTGGGGCCAGTAAGCCTCTCGCCTCTCCCGTTCTGTCTCCTAATTAAGGGAGAGTTTTCTTAAGGGGGAATCAAGAAATAGCCATGACAAACAGAGCTTGCTGGATGCCGGTCAGCCTCTCGCCCCCCCCTCTGTCTCCTAATTAAAGGAGAGTTTCCTTAAGGGGGAATCAAGAAATAGCCATGACAAACAGAGCTTGCTGGATGCCGGTCAGCCTCTCGCCCCCCCCCCCCCCTCTGTCTCCTAATTAAAGGAGAGTTTTCTTAAGGGGGAATCAAGAAATAGCCATGACAAACAGAGCTTGCTGGATGCCGGTCAGCCTCTCGCCCCCCCCCCTCTGTCTCCTAATTAAAGGGGAGTTTTCTTAAGGGGGAATCAAGAAATAGCCGTGACAAACCCAGCTTGCTAGGGATGTCGATCAGCCTCCTAATTAAAGGAGAATGTTCTTATGGAGGAAGCCTTCTCCTGTTACTTGGCAGCCAGAAAGGTAGGGGGGGGGTGGTTCTTCCGGCTTGGGGGGGGTGTTGATCCACCACCTGCCTCTTTAACTCCTTTTTGCCCTTTGCTGCCTCCCTCGCTCTTGGCTAATGCCTCTGCGATCGGCTCTCACCTTTGTAGGTCTCCTCAAGTGGTGGTTGTTGTCCTGCCGGCCTCCTGAGCTGCTGGGGGCCGCCATCTTGGCCACGTGGCTTCAAGATGGCCCCCGGCTCAAATTCAAAAGGCTCCTCTTTGCTGGAGCACATGGGAATGGCTTTTGCCTTTTCAAGCTTGCCATGCGGTTGCCGCTCATCTCCCGCAGCTGTTTAGAGCCTTTCCGGCTCTCACCTTGTCCACTGGTGATAGCTGCCAGCACAGGTTTTCCTTTTTTTAAAAAAAAACCCTCGTGGCTGAGGGGAGCGGAGGAGCGCTTCTGCTCCTGAGAAGCCTCTCATCAAGGGCTGCCTCTAGGAGGCATGTGTGCCCGGTTCTCCTGCTTGCCCGGCAACGGTCCTCACAGAGTGACTCCACCTCACTCAATGGCCAGGGCAGCGTGCCGCCCCAGAGGGCTTGTGGCAATCCGGTCGTTGCAGGAGGAGGGCTGCGATGAAGGGAGGCAGGGTTCGCCGGGTCCAAGTTTATTTTCTTTAATCCTTTGAAATTACTGGAGGTCTGGAGAGGTGCAACCTTTCCCTTGATTGGGGTGAGTCAAATCTCCAGCTCTTACAAGCCTCAGCTGTTGGGGCTGCCTGCTAGAGGCTTTTGCCCGTCCTCCTGGTTAGGGCTACCTGCTAGAGGCTTTTGCCCTTCCTTCTGCTGCCTGGCCAAGCTCCTCACTGAGAGTCTTCGGATGTCCTCAGTGTCCAGGGCAGCCTGCCGCCCCAGGGGGCTAGTGGCAGACCCAATCCTGCAGGAGGAGTGAAGCAGGGAGGCAAAACTCGACGGGTCCAAATGAATTTTCCTTTAGATCCTAGTAAATTCCTGGAGCTCTCGAATGAGCAACATCTCACGATCGTTTTGAGTCAGAAAAACTGGGCAGGCTCACCTCCAGGGGGCGGAGCCCAAAGAGCTTATCTGACTCAAACCAATCACGAGAGGATAAGGTCAAACCCATCCTGGATACTCCTCCCCCTCACTATGGAGAACACGGTAGTACTGATGGCGTTCCCTAGTTGGGTCATGAAACATCTGAAAGAAAACAACTTAGCTCAAAGAGCATCAAGGACCCCACAGTCTTCTTCCTCCTCCTCCCCTCCTCCTCCTCCTCCTCCCACACCCCCACTCCCTTCTAGCACTGACGATGTTACCTAGATGGGTCATGAAACATCTGAAAAGAAAACAACTTAGCTCAAAGAGCATCAAGGACCCCACAGTCCTCCTCCTCCTCCTCCCCATTCCCATCCTCATCCTCATTATAAACGTTGAACCCTTCCAGCACTGATGGCGTTACCTAGTTGGGTGATGAAACGCCTGCAAGGAAACAACCCATCTCAAGAGAGCACGAAAGAGTCCAGAGTTCAGGAACTACACACAGGCCTGGCCGTGGGACCAAGGGGAGTTTGTAACTCAAGGCCTCCGCTTCTGAATCACACCACGGCTTCCCTCTTGAAAAACTGGTTTTGAAGATATGCAAGGTGATTTACCTACTTTCTGGCTGAGTCAAGAGGAAGAAAATATCCAGCCGCTCAGCTGATAATTCCTCAGAGGTGTGTTTCACACTTGACACCCACACAGACCTCGACCTTGCAAGACGCAAAGGCGCTCGACAATCACACCCAGCAGGGACACATATAATTGGGGTTTGGGAGAGGGGAGGGGAGGAAGGGGCTTAAATACATCTTTTCCAAAGGAGAAATAGGAACCATCAATCGTCTCACCAAAGTGGAATATAGGTAAACCCCCCGACTTACGACGACGCAGCCCGACATTTCTGTGCTAAGCGAGTCAGTTGTTAAGCGTGTTTCGCCCCCTTCTTACGACCTTTCTTGCCACCGCTGTTAAGTGAGGCACCACAGCTGTTAAGTCGGTAAGATGGTTGTGGCGGGAATCTGGCTTCCATGTTGATTTTGCTTGCTGTGAAGTCGCAAAAAGGGAATTGCGCGACCTTGGGACCCTGCCACCGTCATAAATACGAGTCAGTTCCCAGGCATATGCATTTTGAATCACGTGACCGTGGGGATGGTGCAGTGGGCGCTAAGTGTGAAAAACGGTCTTTTTTTCCCAGGGCTGTTGTATCTTTGAACAGTCACTAAACGAACTGTTCTTAATAAAGCCCAAAGTCTTTCATTATTACAAAACATGCTATTTCTTTACAAACCAAGTTATCCTTATCATCTGGTCCATCAATGAACAAGATGTTGGATAGCCATTTGTCTGAAGCGGTATAGGGTTTCCTGCCTAAGCAGGGGGTTGGACTAGAAGACCTCCAAGGTCCCTTCCAACTCTGTTCTTCTATTTGTCAACTTTTAATACAATTCTTTCCTGCAGGTACAGTATATAGATGGCACCTGGCTCAACAGTAGTAACTGTGAGAGGGATCTTGGAGTCCTAGTGGACAACCATTTAAATAGGAGCCAGCCGTGTGCAGCAGCTGCCAAAACCAACACAGTTCTAGGCTGCATCAACAGAGGGAGAGAATCAAGATCACCTGAAGGGTTGATACCACTTTATAAGGCCTTGGAAAGGCCACACTTGGAATACAGCATTCAGTTTTGGTCACCACGATGTAGAAAAGATGCGGAGACTCTGGAAAGAGTTCAGAGAAGAGCAAGAAAGAGGATTAGGGGACCGGAGGCTAAAACCTATGAAGAACGGTTGCAGGAACTGGGTAGGTCTAGTTTAATGAAAAGAAGGACTAGGGGAGACATGATAGCAGCCTTCCAATATCTCAGGGGCTGCCACAAAGAAGAGGGAGCCAAGCTATTCTCCAAGGCACCTGAGGGCAGAACAAGAAGCAATGGGTGGAAACTAATCAAGGAGAAAAGCAACCTAGAACTGAGGAGAAATTTCCCTGACAGTGAGAACGATGAATCAGTGGAACAGAAGTTGCCTCCAGACGTTGTGAATGCCCCAACACTGGAAGTCTTTAAGAAGATGTTGGATAGCTATTTGTCTGAAGTGGTGTAGGGTTTCCTGTCTAGGCAGGGGGTTGGACTAGAAGACCTCCAAGGTCCCTTTCAACTCTGTTATTCTATTCTATCCTATTTTAAATTTTGCATGTCAGAAGGTGGCAAAAGTGGCACATGATATGGCAACTCATAAATGGGAAAACAGTTGCCAAGGTCCCTTCCAACTCTGTTAATCTATTCTATATCTTATCCTCACCGCTGCATTGGAAAATCTGCACTGAGGAACTTCTGTTAATATGAACCCAGAGTCAACATTATCTGAGGCTTAAAACGTCCTGTGTCTTGGACACCGAAAGGGGAAGAAAAGTTTAACTGGGGCACGGCTGACTTATGAAAGCAAAACTGATAGTCTTTGCTCCACCCTGACCCTGTTCTGAATCTTTTCTTTGTATTAATGGAATTGAGTGCCAAACATTAGCTGGTTTTAGCATTCAATGGTGCTCCGAGAGCTTGCTTCAGAGAAGAGTCCACAAAACATCACCTTTTTTCTCCTTTGCCAGCCTTGATGGGTTTAGTTATATATAACAGAATTGGAAGGGAACTTAAAGGTCTTCTAGTCCAACCCCCTCCCCCCCCACTCAAGCAGGACACTCATTTCAGAAAAGTGGGTGCCCAGTCTTTCTTAAAAAGCCCCAGTGATGGAGCAGCCAGAAACATCTGGAGGCAACTTCTGTTCCACTGATTAATTGTTCTGACTGCCAGGAAATTTCTCCTCAATTCTAAGTTGCTTCTCTCCTTGATTAGTTTCCACCCATTGCTTCTTGTTCTGCCCTCAGGTCCCTTGGAGAATAGTTTGACTCCCTCTTCTTTGTGGCAGCCCCTGAGATGTTGGAAGACTTCCAGTGTTGGGGCATTCACAACTTCTGGAGGCAACTTCTGTTCCACTGATTAATTGTTCTGACTGTCAGGGAAATTTCTCCTGGGTTCTAAGTTGCTTCTCTCCTTGATTAGTTTCCACCCATTGCTTCTTGTCCTACCCTCAGGTGCCTTGGAGAATAGCTTGACCCCCAAATATCTTTGTGGCAGCCCCTGAGATATTGGAAGACTGTTATCCTGTCTCCTCTAGTCCTTCTTTTCATTAAACTAGACATACCCAGTTCCTGCAACTGTTCCTCGTGTTTTAGCCTCCAGTCCCCTAGTCCTCTTTGTTGCTCTTCTCTGCACTCTTTCTAGAGTCTCCACATCTTTTCTACATCGTGGTGACCAAAACTGGATGCCGTATTCCAAGTGTGGCCTTCCCAAGGCCTTATAAAGTGGTATTAACCCTTCACGTGATCTTGATTCTCTCCCTCCGTTGATGCAGCCTAGAACTGTGTTGGCTTTTTTGGCAGCTGCTGCCCACGGCTGGCTCCTATTTAAACGGTTGTCCACTAGGACTCCAAGATCCCTCTCACAGTTACTACTAGGTTGAGCAAGGTACCTCCTATTTTATACCGATGCTTTTGTTTCTTCTTGCCTAAGTGTGTAGAACCTTATTTTTCTCACCACAGAATTTCATTTTTCCTCTATTTAAGTTCCTTAAAAACTTTGCACAACCTAAGTGGATGACACCAATGTTTTCGGAATTAAAAGAGGGTAGGGCTTCAAAGGGAATGTCATTCGACCAGCTTCAGACACAGAACTGCCGCAGTACAAGACCATGACAGTGACTTACAGAGAGTCCTCAACTTACAACCAGCCACTTAGCAACCATTCCAAGTTGTGACGGATGCTGGGAAAAAAACAACCTCTGTATGACCTGTGTTATGAGGGCTGGAAGGGAGGCTCTCCCGGGGTCACATGATATTTTGGCTGCTTGGCAATTTGCAATCATGGCCATTTGCCACATCCTGCAGTAGGATGACCATGCTTTTCATTTCTGCCAGAAATCCATGTTTACATCCATGGCGAAGAAGGGGTTCACTTAGTGACTGCAGCACTCACTCATTTAACCACAGGATTTGCTTTTCAACATATGCACTTAACGACTGCCACGTAATAGGTTGTAAAATTGGGCACTTTCTCTACATCTTATTATATAGGGTGGTGACAAGTTTTGGTCACCACATTATATAATAAGATGTGGAGACTCTAGGAAGAGTGCAGAGAAGAGCAAGAAAGAGGATTAGGGGACTGGAGGCTAAAACACACGATGAACGGTTGCAGGAACTGGGCGTGGCTAGTCTAGGGAAGAGAAGGACCAGGGGAGACATGATAGCATCTTCCAATATTTGAGGGGCTGCCCCAAAGAGGAGGGGGTCAAGCTACTCTCCGAAGCACCCGAAGGCCAGACAAGGAACAATGGATGGATACTGACCAAGGAGAGATTCAACCTGGAAATAAGGAGGAATTTTCTGACAGTGAGAACAATCAACCCATGGACACAGAAGTTGCCTTCGGAAGTTGTGGGAGCTTCATCACTGGAAGCTTTCAAGAAGAGACTGGAGTGCCCTGGGTCAGAAATTGTGACCTAAAAGGCCCTTCTGTTAATCTGCTTAGTGATGACCCACTTAATGACCATCACGATTTACGGCTGTAATTATGGGCTAAATTACAGTTTGTAAATCGACAGAACTGCCTGCATTGCCAATCTTGGCTTAATCCCGGTCATTGAAAAGCTAACCCAGATGCAAAAATCTTAACAGTGCATCTTGAAAGCAACCAAGCTAATAATTTCGTCTGGTGGAAAGAGACTCGTCAAAACTCTCTTCTTCTTAACACATCTGGCAAAGTTTGAGGGTTGTGCATTCGCGCATAAAGGAAGGAGTGTTGTTCTTGTGCATCACCCTTAAAGGCACTTAACGGGAAGATTTCACACTCTGGGGAAAATGGAATCTGAAAAAAACGGAAAACCTTACAGCTGGCAGCCGTGGAATTTGGCTTAAAGGTTTGCTTATTATCCGGGCCAAAGGGTGGGGACAGGAACAAAATATGGAGGGTTTTTTTTTTCCCCTGCCGGACCCAGAAATTCTGTTTTTCAACACATGATTTTGACAGAGGGGAAGAATTCCAGCATAAGACGCCTTTGACTGATCAGTGGAGAAAAAAATAAGTCTCCCAAGGCTTGAAATCAACAGGAGATCCATAAAAATCTAAAAACATGCATGGGAACGAGATCCTCTACCCCAGTTTTTCTCAACAGTGGCAAATTTAAGGGGGGCAGGGTATGGACTTCCACTCCCAGAATTCTCCAGCCAGAATGCTTTAAGAGGGATAGACTTCCACTCCCAGAATTCCCCAGCCAGAATGCTTTAAGAGGGATAGACTTCCACTCCCAGAATTCCCCAGCCAGAATGCTTTAAAAGGGATAGACTTCCACTCCCAGAATTCCCCAGCCAGAATGCTTTAAGAGGGGTGGACTTCCACTCCCAGACTCCCCCAGTCAGAATGCTTTAAGAGGGGTGGACTTCCACTCCCAGACTCCCCCAGTCAGAATGCTTTAAGAGAGATAGACTTCCGCTCCCAGAATTCCCCAGCCAGAATGCTTTAAGAGGGATAGACTTCCACTCCCAGAATTCCCAGCCAGAATGCTTTAAGAGGGATAGACTTCCACTCCCAGAATTCCCCAGCCAGAATGCTTTAAAAGGGATAGACTTCCACTCCCAGAATTCCCCAGCCAGAATGCTTTAAGAGGGGTGGACTTCCACTCCCAGACTCCCCCAGTCAGAATGCTTTAAGAGAGATAGACTTCCGCTCCCAGAATTCCCCAGCCAGAATGCTTTAAGAGGGATAGACTTCCGCTCCCAGAATTCCCCAGCCAGAATGCTTTAAGAGGGGAGGACTTCCGCTCCCAGAATTCCCCAGCCAGCAGGGAAACTGCAATTTGGCAGTTGGAATCTCAACCAGGCTCAAGGTTGACTCAGCCTTCCCTCCTTCCAAGGAGGGTAAAATGAGGACCCGGATTGTTGGGGGCAAGAGAGGCTGACTCTTTAAACCGCTTAGAGAGGGCTGTAAAAGCACTGTGAAGCTGTATATGTCTAAGTGCTATTGCTATCACGTGACCTTGGGACACTACGACCGTCATAAACATGAGTCAGTTGCCAAGCATCTGAATTTTGAATCCCATGGCGTTGGGGATGCTACATTGGTTGTCAGTGTGGAAAACGACCAGAAGTTACTTTTTCAGTACCATCATAACTTGGAATGGTCACTAAATGAACTGACGTAAGTTGAGGACTTCCTGTATTCTGTTATTCCGCTATTCCCTGAAATATTTATTGGCCGGCAAGAGTTTCCCCCCTCCCTGTGAGGCTCATATTTCTTTCCATAGTCATCTGCCTTTGCTTTTAATGCTGGGCCTTTCCCTCTTGGGTTGAACCTCTGGGCTTTTAAAGTATTATGGGATGCTCGCCTAGGCTCATCGGCTTTTTGGAAAGCTCCAAAGGCTCATTTCCCTGAATCCCTTAAGTGATTTGAAATTGGGATTTAAGCCACTGAGTTGGCTCTGTTAACTTCTGTGCTGTTTGGTTTTAACCTTCGACTTGATAAATGTTTCATTCCTTGCACATCAGCACACCTTGGGAGGAAGGGAGGGAGGGAGGGAAGGAAGGGGAAGGGAGGAAGGAAGGAAGGAAGGCAGAAAGCGATGGAGAAGGAAGGAAGGCAAGAAGTGGAGAAGGAAGGAAGGGAGTGATGGAGAAGGCAGGAAGGAAGGAAGGAAGGAAGGAAGGCAGGAAGGAAGGGATGGAGAAGGCAGGCAGGCAGAAAGTGATGGAGAAGGAAAGAAGGAAGGAAGGAAGGCAGTGATGGGGAAGGAAGGCAGGAAGTGATGGAGAAGGAAGGAAGGCAAGAAGTGGAGAAGGAAGGAAGGGTGTGATGGAGAAGGAAGGAGGGAAGGAAGGAAGGGATGGAGAAGGCAGGCAGGCAGGAAGTGATGGAGAACAAAGAAGGAAGGAAGGCAGGAAGTGGAGAAGGAAGGAAGGAAGGAAGGAAGGAAGGGAAGGAAGGAAGGAAGGAAGGAGGAAGGGATGGAGAAGGCAGGAAGGCAGGCAGGCAGAAAGTGATGGAGACCAACAGAAGAAGGAAGGCAGGAAGTGATGGAGAAGGAAGGAAGGAAGGCAGGACGTGATGGAGAAGGAAGGAAGGCAGGAAGTGGAGAAGGAAGGAAGGGAGTGAAGGAGAAGGAAGGAAGGAAGGAAGGAAGGAAGGAAGGAAGGAAGGAAGGAAGGAAGGAAGGGAGGAGAAGGAAGGCAGGCAGGCAGGCAGGCAGAAAGGATGGAGACAAAAGAAGGAAGGAAGGAAGGCAGGAAGTGATGGAGAAGGAAGGAAGGAAGGCAGGAAGTGATGGAGAAGAAGGAAGGCAGAAAGTGGAGAAGGAAGGAAGGGAGTGATGGAGAAGGAAGGAAGGAAGGAAGGAAGGAAGGAAGGAAGGAAGGAAGGAAGGAAGGAAGGAAGGAAAAGAATTGTTCTCACTGTCAGGAAAATTTTCCTTAATTCTAAGTTGCTTCCCTCCTTGATTAGTTTCCACCCATTGCTTCTTGTCCTGCCTTCAGGTCCTTTGGAGAATAGCTTGACACCCTCTTCTTTGGGGCAACCCCTGAGATATTGGAAGATGCTATCATGTCTCCCCTGGTCCTTCTTTTCATTCAACTAAACATACCCAATTCCTGCAACCGTTCCTCGCGTGTTTGAGCCTCTAGAATTCTGCAGTTCTCTTAAGATGACAGCATCAAGAAAAATGGCCTACATGACAGCAACCTAAAATAAGTGGCATTCTAAACCCAAGCCTCAAAATCCGGCAATGTTACTAAGCCACAAGACAGCCAGCCTGCCTGTTGCCTCCAATTCTGTGCCGTTTGTGGGTCACTTGCTTCAGGTTGCCTTGGGATGACACCTCTGGCACCTGAGCACAGAGCTGCTTAGAAACCACCGGCATCACAACATCTTCCGAGAAAACAAACAAGGAGAAAAAGGAGCTTTCAAAAAAAAAATCACATGGCCCCTGATTCTACCCACTGAGTAAAGCCAACGCAGCAGCTCAGACTTTGAGGAAAACCAGGATTTTCAAGCAAAAAGCCGTTCAGGGTAGGATTAAACAGCACGCATGTCTGTGTGGGGGAGGGGGAGATGTGTGTGTGGGGGGGGCCACACAGGCATGAGGGGGGAAGGGTGCGTGTGGGGGGGGGGGCGCACACATACGTATTGCAGTTTGGGCTTTTGGGTGCACTTCAGGCATTTAGTCCGGAAAAAGTTAGCCATTACTGCTCTATGGTAAGATGGGTGGCCAATATATTGAATGATTGAAATGAATGAATGATTGAAATGCATGAATGAATGATTGATTGATGGAATGAAATGAATGATTGAAATGAATGAATGAATGAATGATTGAATGATCGATTGAATGATCGATTGAATGATCGATTGAATGAATGAATGACTGAATGAATGATTGAATGAATGATCGATTGAATGAATGATTGAACGATTGAATGAATGATCGATTGAATGAATGATCGATTGAATGAATGATTGAATGATTGATTGAATGATTGATTGAATGATTGATTGAGTGAATGATTGAATGAATGAATTTGTTTGAATGAATGAATTTGATTGAATGAATGAATGATTGAATGAATGAATGATTGAATGAATGATTGATTGAATGATCGATTGAATGAATGATTGAATGAATGATTAATTGAGTGAATGATTGATTGAATGAATGATTGATTGAATCAAATGAATGATTGAATGAATGATTGATTGATTGAATGAATGATTGAACGATTGAATGAATGATCGATTGAATGAATGATCGATTGAATGAATGATCGATTGAATGAATGATTGAATGATTGATTGAATGATTGATTGAATGAATGATTGAATGAATGATTAATTGAGTGAATGATTGATTGAATGAATGAATGATTGAATGAATGATTGATTGAATGAATGATTGAACGATTGAATGAATGATCGATTGAATGAATGATCGATTGAATGAATGATTGAATGATTGATTGAATGATTGATTGAATGATTGATTGAGTGAATGATTGAATGAATGAATTTGTTTGAATGAATGAATTTGATTGAATGAATGAATGATTGAATGAATGAATGATTGAATGAATGATTGATTGAATGATCGATTGAATGAATGATTGAATGAATGATTAATTGAGTGAATGATTGATTGAATGAATGATTGATTGAATCAAATGAATGATTGAATGAATGATTGATTGATTGAATGAATGATTGAACGATTGAATGAATGATCGATTGAATGAATGATCGATTGAATGAATGATCGATTGAATGAATGATTGAATGATTGATTGAATGATTGATTGAATGAATGATTGAATGAATGATTAATTGAGTGAATGATTGATTGAATGAATGAATGATTGAATGAATGATTGATTGAATGAATGATTGAACGATTGAATGAATGATCGATTGAATGAATGATCGATTGAATGAATGATTGAATGATTGATTGAATGATTGATTGAATGATTGATTGAGTGAATGATTGAATGAATGAATTTGTTTGAATGAATGAATTTGATTGAATGAATGAATGATTGAATGAATGAATGATTGAATGAATGATTGATTGAATGATCGATTGAATGAATGATTGAATGAATGATTAATTGAGTGAATGATTGATTGAATGAATGATTGATTGAATGAAATGAATGATTGATTGATTGAATGAATGATTGAAATGAATGATGGATTGATTGAATGAATGAATGAATGGATTGAATGAATGATCGATTGAATGAACGATAGAATGAACGATTGAATGAATGAATGAATGCATGCATGCATGAATGGGAAGAGAAGGGAAAGGAACATATAGGCCATGAGCCAAGGTGGCGCAGTGGTTAAATGCAGCACTGCAGGCTACTGCTAGATCAGCAGGTCAGCGGTTCAAATCTCACCGGCTCAGGGTTGACTCAGCCTTCCATCCTTGCGAGGTGGGTAAAATGAGGACCCGGATTGTTGTTGGGGGCAATATGCTGACTCTCTGTAAACCGCTTAGAGAGGCCTGAAAGGCCTATGAAGCGGTATATAAGTCTACTGCTATATAGGGAAGGGAAGGGAAGGAAATGCAGCAGCTGAAAATTTTCTCCGCAATACAGACAGTCCTCAGTCACTTTGTTCAGTGCTGTTGTAACTTGAAACGGTCACTAAATGAACTCTTGCAAGTCGAGGACTCCCTGTACTCAAAGAGTACATCGATACGGCGTGAACTTCAGAGGCCCCTCTCAAGTGTTGAGCCCGCAGCCTTAGAAAGCTTTTCGACCTGACGCCGAAACGACAAAGGGGGGGGGGGGCGTCTGCCTTTTTTTCTCACAAATGCTGCTGTGTGGATTTCACAGCATTCATTCAAGGCTGTGTGGACGGTTGATTTCCTAGGATTTAGAGCAGTCGCTCGGGCCAGCTCCGGCGGGGTGGCTAATCTAAGCATTTCCTGCAATTCAGAAAAGTTGCAGCAAAGGCACTTCCGGGGGGGGGGGGGGGGGGAAGCAGGACCCCCCCCCCCCGAGAACTCGTGTGCATGTGTGCGTGTGTGCGCTGAGAGAGGAGGAAGAGGCTTACGCTGGAGGGGAAAAGGCACAAAATTTACATTTTTCTTTATCGTTCTTTACAAATAGTGAAACGAACAGATTCGACTGATCTCCCTATTTCTACACACACGCACACACACACACACACACACACACACACAAACACACACTGTAGGGTGGGATAGGCTGCTTGGTTCCAAATGACCCAGCTGGCATTTCACCGTGGCACGACAAAACCGCGCTCGGCTAAGCCGCGCCCGATTAAACCGCGTCGCTGACGTCATCAACAGGGCGACAACAGCCAGCGCGGAGAAAGAAGGGCGCTTTAAATAGCGCTTTGAAAGCAAGCCGATTCAAGTTAAGGTAAGGGTTAGGTTTAGGGTTAGGTTTAGGGTTAGGTTTAGGGTTAGGATTAGGTTTAGGGTTAGGTTAAGGTTTAGGGTTAGGTTAAGGGTTAGGTTTAGGTTTAGGGTTAGGTTAAGGGTTAGGTTTAGGGTTAGGTGTAGGTTTAGGATTAGGTTTAGGGGGGTTAGGTTTAGGGGTTAATTTTAGGTTTAGCGTTTACAGCGTGCTTCTGTCTCCACGCTGTTGTCGCCCTGTTGATGACGTCAGCTACGCGGTTTCGTCGAGCGCCCTTTAGTCGAACGCGGTTTTGTGGTGGAACCGCATTTCACGGCTAAAGGAAGACTTGAACCCACCACCTCTTTGCTTTGTAGCCTTAATAGATCAAATAGACACTGCAGTTCCATCCAGCTGCCTCTGAATAGGAGCTATGATGTTTCATTTAATTGCACAACACACACACACACACACACACACATTCCTATTCCCCCCCCCCCACAACAACCTTGTGGGGTGGGATTGGCTGGGAAAGACAGACTAGGCCAAAGTCACCTATAAGCTGGCATTCGTGGCTAAGACAGGACTTGAACTCAAGCCTTAAGGACTAGATCAAATAAATACTGCGGTTTCAGCTCTTAAATAGGACCTCTGTTGTTTAATTTAATAGCACCACACACACACACACACACACACACACACACATATCACTTTGGAGCCATCACTTCCTGCTAGGCAATCAGACAGATCGTTATCTCTCAAGTTTGCTGCCCGTATCACGGTTTCATTTGACTTTGCAGCCTCGCACACACAATCCGGGCTTTCTTAGTGGTCTCCCATCCCAAGGCGGCACTAAATCTGCTGGCCAGCAACCCAGCTTTCTTTGCGTTGGCTTTCAGCGTCCCAACAACCTGGCAACAACCTCCACTCCTGGGTGTGTCCCTGTACCGACAATCTCCTGCCCGCCACACCTGTCCATACAGGTAGTCCTCGACTTACGATGGTTTGCTTAGTGACCGTCCGAAGTTACAACAGCACCGGAAAAAAGTGACTCAAGGTTGGGTTTTGTTTTTTTTAAACTCTTACGACCTTGGTGACATCCCCATGGGTTGTGTGATCAAAATTCAGATGCTGGCCAAAGGATTCTCTCTCTCTCTATGTGATCTGTGTGTGTGTGGGGGGGTCTCTCTCTCTCTCTCTCACCCACTCTGTATGTGTGTTTGTGTGATCTGTGTGTGTGGGGGTCTCTCTCTCTCACTCACACACACTCTGTATGCGTGTGATGTGTGTGTGTGTGTGTGGTCTCTGTGTGTGTGGTCTCTCTCTCTCTCTCTCTCACTCTGTATGTGTGTGTGTGATCTGTGTGTGTGTGCTGTGTGTGGTCTCTCTCTCTCACTCACTCTGTATGTGTGTGTGTGATCTGTGTGTGTGTGTAGTCTCTCTCTCACACTCACTCTCTGTATGTGTGTGTGTGATCTGTGTGTGTGTGTGTAGTCTCTCTCTCACACTCACTCACTCTGTATGTGTGTGTGATCTCTGTGTGTGTGTGTAGTCTCTCTCTCACACTCACTCACTCTGTATGTGTGTGTGTGATCTTTGTGTGTGTGTGTAGTCTCTCTCTCACACTCACTCACTCTGTATGTGTGTGTGTGATCTCTCTGTGTGTGTGTAGTCTCTCTCTCACACTCACTCACTCTGTGTGTGATCTGTGTGTGTGTAGTCTCTCTCTCACACTCACTCACTCTGTATGTGTGTGTGTGATCTGTGTGTGTGTGTGTAGTCTCTCTCTCACACTCACTCACTCTGTATGTGTGTGTGTGATCTCTGTGTGTGTGTGTGTGTGGTCTCTCTCTCTCTGTGGTCTCTCTCTCTCTCTCTCTCTCTTTCTGTGTGTGATGCGATCCTCTTGTTGTGTGACCTTCAGACAAGCAAAAGTCCATGGGGAAGCCAGATTCACTTAACAACCGGGTTACTAACTGAACAAGTGTAACAATTTGCTTCACAACGGCGGTGAGAGGTGTCGTAAAATGGGGCAACACTCAACCACCGCCTCACCTATTAGCCATGGAAAGGGTTCGATTGTGGTCCGTAAGTCGAGGACTACCTGTAGGACAGGCCCAAGACCCCTCCCTGGAGCCAAATTCAACCCCCCCACCCTCATCTGACTGGGTCTTCCTTGTCACGCCAAGTCCTGAGACCCTCCCCACTTCAGATAAAAGACCCCAATTTCTCCTTCTCCCCCCACCATAACATACTCCCCCCATTCACAGGGGCAGCCCATATTTGCTTTCCCCAACTCACCCCCTCCCCTCAATTCCCCTGCTCCCTTCACTGAAGCCCCCCCTCTCTTAAAGGCATCAGCCCCCTTCCTGCAAAGCCTCTCCCCATTGTTGCAACACTACTACAAAACCCATACTTAGGAATCACAAAGCCCATGCTACATAGCCTTCAGTCCCTCCCCGACCCCTTTTTCATCCTTCCCCTCCCTCCACCAGACCCAAAGACAGGCACAGCCCGCACCCCATTGTTGCAGTACTACAAAACCCATACTTAAGTATTACAAAGTCCATGCTATGTAGTCCTCAGTCCCTGACCCCTTTGCGTCCCTTCCCTCTACCAGGCCCAAAGACAGCTGCAGCCCCCACCTCTCAATTCCCTGAAGCCCCCCTTAAAGGCAGCAGCCCCCTCCCCATTGTTGCAGTACTACAAAACCCATACTTAAGCATTACAAAGCCCTCAGTCTGTCCCCAACCCCTTTTTCATCCTGTCCCCCCCTCCACCAAGCCCAAAGACAGGTGCAGCCCCCTCCCCACAATTCCCCCGAAGCCCCCCTTCCAGGCAGCAGTCCCCTCCCCATTTGTTGCAGCAGTACTACAAACCCATACTTAAGTATCACAAAGCCCATGCTGCGTAGCCCTCCGTCCCGACCCCTTTTTCAACCTCCCCCTCCCTCCGCCAGGCCCAAAGACAGGCGCAGCCCTCTCCCCTCAATTCCCCTGCTCCCTTGACTGATGCCCCCCCTAAAGGCAGAAGCCCCCTCCCCATTGTTGCAGTACTACAAAACCCATATTTAAGTATTACAAAGTCCTCAGTCCATCCCTGACCCATTTTTCGTCCTCCCCCTCCTTCCGCCAGGCCCAAAGACAGGCGCAGCCCCCTCCCCTCAATTCCCCTGCTCCCTTGACTGATGCCCCCACTTAAAGGCAGCAGCCCCCTCCCCATTGTTGCAGTACTACAAAACTCATACTTAAGTATTACAAAGCCCATGCTATGTAGTCCTCAGTCCCTGACCCCTTTGTGTCCTCGTCCTCCCTCTACCAGGCCCAAAGACAGGCGCAGCCCCCTCCCCACGATTCCCTCGAAGCCCCCCTTCAAAGCAGCAGCCCCCTCCCCATTTGTTGCAGCAGTTACTACAAAGCCCACACTTAAGTATTACAAAGCCCACGCTATGTAGTCCTCAGTCCCTGACCCCTTTGTGTCCTCGTCCTCCCTCTACCAGGCCCAAAGACAGGCGCAGCCCCCTCCCCACGATTCCCTCGAAGCCCCCCTTCAAAGCAGCAGCCCCCTCCCCATTTGTTGCAGCAGTTACTACAAAGCCCATACTTAAGTATCACAAAGCCCATGCTGCGTAGCCCTCCGCCCTTGACTTCTTTTGACCTCCCCCTCCCACGGCCAGGCCCAAAGACAGGCGCAGCCCCCTCCCCTCAATTCCCCTGCTGCCTTGACTGACGCCCCCCCTTAAAGGCAGCAGCCCCCTCCCCATTGTTGCAGTACTACAAAACCCATACTTAAGTATTACAAAGCCCTCAGTCCGTCCCCGATCCCGTTTTTATCCTCCCCCTCCCTCCTCCAGGCCTAAAGACAGGCGCAGCCCCCTCCCCACAATTCCCCCGAGAGCCCCCCCTTCAAGGCAGCAGCCCCCTCCCCATTTGTTGCAGTACTACAAAGCCCATACTTAAGTATCACCAAGACCATGCTGCGTAGCCCTCCGCCCCCGACCCCTTTTTCGACCTCCCCCTCCCTCCGCCGGGCCCAAAGGCAGGCGCAGCCCCCTCCCCAGAGCCCCCAGACCCAAAAGCGCGGCTACCTTTCCGCCTGAAGAACGACATGGCGGCGCCGGCGGGGCAGGCCTGGGCCGTCCCTCAGGGCTGCTGGGTCGTCTTCCTCCTCCCGCCGCCGCCTCCCGCGCCCCACACCGAGGCGGCGGAGGAGGCGGCAGCCGCCATGTTGTCAACAGCGGCGGCCGCGGCGCAGGCTCCTTTTTCCGGGCGGCGGCGGCAGCGGCGCGCAAAGCCTTTCGGGAAAGGAAAAAAAAAAAGGACCGGCCCGGAAGCCCTTTAGTCGTCATGCGTCATTAGACCAATCAGAGAGAGCGAGAGAAAGGAGGAGGCGGGGCATTGAAGGAGAGGCCATCTTGGAAGAGGGCGCCCGGCGCAGGAGAGTGGAGGAGGCGAAGAAAGCCATCTTGGAAGAGGGCGCGTTCTTCCGCGGGAGGACCTCTCGAAGCGAGGCAAGAGAGAATCCCGCCCGGCTTATTCGTGAAACAGATGCGGATGCCCGTTCAGCCATCTTGGATAAGGGCAACTGCAAGAAACCTAGGAGAAATCAATTCCTGAGAGAGGAGGAGCTGAAGTCGCGACGACATGACGTGCCATCAGGCTTTAAGATGGGGGGGACTTCCACTCCCAGAATTCAACAGTCAACATAATTTAAGATGGGTGGACTTCAACTCCCAGAATTCTCTTAGCCAGCATGCCTTAGACTATGTTGATTTCAACTCCCAGAATTCCTCAGTCAACATACCCATATTTGCTTCCACTCCCAGAATTCCCCAGGTAGCATATTAACCAGATTAGAAAATTGACCCATACATATTCTAATCTAGTGTTTCTTAATCTCAGTTTTTTAAAATGTGAAACTTCAACTCCCATAATTCCTCAGGCCAACTGAAATCCACTCATCTTAAAGTTGCTATGAACAATGTGATTTTCCAACTATACATTTTTAAAAGGATAAATAAAAAATTGTGAGGTGCAAAAGCAAAGAAAATAGAATGGCAATCAAATTAATTTATTTCTGCCTGATGTATTATCTTTTTGTGTAGCACATATTCTCTTAAGAAGCAACGAAGAACACTTATCAACACACGTGAAAGCTTTTATTTTGTAAATAGTTTTTATTATTTTTATGATATAACCATCTTTTCTTAAACAGTGTGTCATCTGGGTAGAAATATTTGTGCAATAACCATCAGAATTTACAATATCATTCACTACATTGATATTAATTCTCTAATCATTCACTTATAGTATATTAAAGTTGAACAGTCAATTTGTTCATTTTTCCCTCTTAACATATCTTCCAATAAAAATAGAATACCGTAATAACATTAAGCACAATCATTATCATCATCATCATATTAACAATTATCATATTGTTTACATCTCTATCTTAACATATTTCCTCTTCTTCTTTAATCTCCTTTTATTTCCATCTTCCATTTTTATTCTATAACCCTAACCTGTGAAAGCTTTTTAAAAAGTTTTTGTTGCTACATTTAATAGGAATAGTCCAATCAGTTAGCAATAGCAATAGCAATAGCAATAGCAGTTAGACTTATATACCGCTTCATAGGGCTTTCAGCCCTCTCTAAGCGGTTTACAGAGTCAGCATATCGCCCCCACAGTCTGGGTCCTCATTTCACCCACCTTGGAAGGATGGAAGGCTGAGTCAACCTTGAGGCGGTGAGATTAGAACTGCAGATAACAGCTGAAGTGGTCAGCTGAAGTGGCCTGCAGTACTGCACCCTAACCACTGCGCCACCTCGGCTCTTCAGTTCTACACTGAAATATTAATTCCAGTGCATGAGAATAATGTATTTTCACTGCTACTAGAAAACAAGTTGTAGACAAAGGGAAGATAAGAAGCAATGAATCGAGCCATTTCCCAATTTGTAAACACTGCCACTATAACATTCGAAGCTTTTTGTTAGATTTGAAGTGAGTTCATTTATAATCTTTCAAAGTCAAGGTCTCTCCTCCCTCCACTCCAGCTATTGAAAGAGCTCCCAAAAAGCACCTGTATAAACAACCCATGCTCTTCCCACTATCACTCACAGTAAACAAGCTAAGAAACCTTGAAGTGTAAAACAAATGATCAAGGGGGGGGGGGGGTGGACAATATTTCCAGCCTCCAGTCTCCAAGTGGCAGTGTTACTTCCTTTCCTTCTATTGTTACAGACCTCTTTGTATTCCTTTTAATATCTTCTTTATAATCCAAACTTACAGAGAAAAGAAAAGAAAAACTTTAAAATGGAGGAAAAAAACCATCCAATCCAGCATTGTAAAATTAAAGGAAAAAATTCTTAATCCATTGGTATATAAAAAGAAATTAAAAGTAGAAGAAGAAAAACTAATCCATTCAGTTTAAAAAATAGGAAATGTTTGCAAAAGTTCCATCCATGAAAAACGATTTAAAAAAACAAGGATAACACACTGTTTAACGTAGCTTAATTCCGCCACTTACTTTCTTCTGTTTTCAAATTTAATTTAACTTTTGATTTTTTTGTGTAATCTTTTGTCTAATAATAAAATTTCCTCATCAAACGGCACACTTCTTTGTTTTCCTCCCGTTCCGGAGCTGTCCCAACTTCAGCAGCTTCAGTGGCTGCGATTCTATCACCGGCAAGAAGAGGTTCTCCTGGATCAATCAGGGACTTCACGGTGTCCCTGAAAATAGCAGGACGTACTCTTCCCTGTCACCGTCTCTTCGGGACGGTTTAGGTCCAAAAGGACCATCCAGTGGCAAAAGTATAGACTGCAATCTTGGAGCTCCAAGATCTCATGTCATCTCGTTGTGACGTCAGCTCCTCCTTTTTTCAATCTGTGTTTACAAATTGGAAAATGGCACAACAAGAAAAAGAAACCTTAACACTGCAAATGATTATGTTTGGAATTCAAAAGATCTTAGCCGTGACAGAAAAAATTGAGAAGAGATTAGAGAATATCGAACGCAGCACAGTAAAATGTGATGGAAAAATGGAGGATGTTTTATCAAATGGAAAAAGTGGAGGACAGAGTTCTAAAAATTGAAGGGAAAAATAATCAAAGAAACAAGAAAACTGTTGATATTGATAGTAAGCTAAACCTGGCTGGAAATGAAAAGAGTGGAATATGGAAAGGGGAGATAGATGGACTGGAACTCTATCCCAGACTTCAAAGTATAGAAGAAAAAAAAGAGAGAAAAATTGATGGAAGTAAGGAGAGAAACTATATAAGAAGCACGAGTGATAACTAAAGATAAGCTGATTAAAGAAGCAAATGGAGGGTTTCGAGTTTACATAAGAAATGAAATGAACAATAACTTGCCAAGAGAAGTCTATATAAGACTTACCAAGAAATTAATCAGAATGCTAATGCTACAAATGGTAAAAGACATAAAACTGCACTATTACTGGAAAGACACAGGTTGATGTAATGAAAGCTGATAATAAAAATTGAGTAAAATTGAGTTAAATTTAGAGTATTATGTACAAAATGAAGTGATAATGGTTATAGTTAAATAAATGATTGATAATGATAATAATGTATGTATGTATGTATGTATATGTATATATATATGTGTGTGTGTGTGTGTTTTTTTAATTTTTTTATTTGTGCTGATAAATAAATAAAGGGAGACTAGTATAGATCTATTTCAAGCTATTTAGCTCTCATCAGCTAGCCATGCCCTTACTGGGATTTGAACCTGGGCTATATTGCATACTCGGCATACTAGGCAGAGATCTTAGCCATTAGGCCACAGGCTCTTATCTGTTATCAGCGAAGCCAGGGGGAAAGGTATCTATTAGATTTTTACAACCCCTGGTAAGCCCCAATTATGGGAGGAAGCTAACTGCTTCTATCATCTGTCATTCGGCTCGTCACAAGAGTCCATCACGACAGAAACCCAATATTTTTACTGTTGCCTTTGTTATATTTGTGTGTTTTTTTTGTTTTTTTTTATTTTATTTGTGCTGATAAATAAATAAAGGGAGACTAGTATAGATCTATTTCAAGCTATTTAGCTCTCATCAGCTAGCCATACCCTTACTGGGATTTGAACCTATACTATAAATAAATAAATAAAGGGAGACTATACTATATATATATATATATATACACCCATACATACATACATACATATATACATATATACATATATATACACACACACACACACACATATATATGTTATATTTGTGCTGATAAATAAATAAAGGGAGACAGCACAAATTATCAGCACAAATATAACAAATGTAACAAAAAGGCAACAGTAAAAAATATTGGGTTTCTGTCTGGATGGTCTCTTGTGACGAGCCGAAGGACAGAGAATGGAAGTGTGACCTTCCTCCCATATTTGGGCATACCTGGGAGTTGACGTCCGGACATCTTCAAGTTACCAAGGTTGAGAAACACTAGACTAGAAGATTTCCTAGGTCCCTTCCAACTCTGTTAGTGACAAATATATGAAGAATGGTGGCAAGATTTGGGTTTGGCTAGTCCAAAAAAGGAAAGGGGGGGGAGATTAGAGCAGTATTCCAGTATTTGAGGGGCCGCCACAAAGAGGAGGGGGTCAATTTATTTTGCAAAGCACCAGAAGGGAAGACAAGAAACAACGGAGGGCAACAGAGCCAAGGTGGCGCAGTGGTTAAATGCAGCACTGCAGGCTACTGCTAGATCAGCAGTTCAGCGGTTCAAATCTCACCGGCTCAGGGTTGACTCAGCCTTCCATCCTTCCAAGGTGGGTAAAATGAGGACCCAGATTGTTGGGGGCAATATGCTGACTCTCTGTAAACCGCTTAGAGAGGCCTGAAAGCCCTATGAAGCGGTATATAAGTCTACTGCAAAAAAAAAAAAAAACTTAATCAAGGAGAGAAGCAACCTGGGATTAAGGAGAAACTTCCTAACAGTGAGGACAGTTCACCAGTGGAACAGCTTGCCACCAGAAATTGTGCGTACTCCATCACAGGAGGTTTTTAAGAAGAGACTAGACAATCACCCGTTTGAAATGGTATTAGGTATCCTGTTTGAGCAGGGTCTCCACTGGAAGACCTCCAAGGTCCCTTCCATCTGACTACCTGTACCAGATCTCTAACCTTGAAAAGGTTTTCCATGGAGTTGCGACGGATCGGACACAACTTTGCAACTAACAACAACAAATCCAAGTAGTAGCTGTGAGAGGGATCTTGGAGTCCTAGTGGACAATCACTTAAATAGGAGCCAGCCGTGGGCAGCAGCTGCCAAAAAAGCCAACACAGTTCTAGGCTGCATCAACAGAGGGAGAGAATCAAGATCACGTGAAGGGTTAATACCACTTTACAAGGCCTTGGTGAGGCCACACTTGGAATATTTGCATTCAGTTTTGGTCGCCACGATGTAGAAAAGATGCGGAGACTCTGGAAAGAGTGCAGAGAAGAGAAACGAAGATGATTAGGGGACTGGAGGCTAAAACATATGAAGAACGGTTGCAGGAACTGGGTAGGTCTAGTTTAATGAAAAGAAGGACCAGGGGAGACATGATAGCATCTTCCAATATCTCAGGGGTTGCCACAAAGAAGAGGAAGTCAAACTATTCTCCAAGGCATCTGAGGGTAGAACAAGGAGCAATTGGTGGAAATTAATCAAGGAGAGAAGCAACTTAGAACTGAGGAAGAATTTCCCCAACAGTGAGAACAATTAATCAGTGGAACTACTTGTCTCCAGAACTTGTGAATGCTCCAACACTGGAGGTTTTTAAGAAGATATTGGATAGCCATTTGTCTGAAGTGGTGTAGGGTTTCCTGCCTAAGCAGGGGGTTGGATTAGAAGACCTCTAAGGTCCCTTCCAACTCTCTTATTCTATTTTATTTTCTTCTAACGCTGCAACGCACAGGCTGGCCGCTAGAGGGCAGCAACGCCTTACAATACGCCTGCTTCCCCTCGCTGACTCGCCTAGAGGCCGGATTGGGTACTGTCCACATTAACAGCACAGGCAGCGAGCCAAAGGCGCTGTCCGCGTGTTGCGCCTTCCCACGTCCTTCCCTCGAGCCGCTGACCCTGCGGGCGGAATCCCCGGCCTTAGGCACCCAACGCGGAGTTCCCACTCGAGGGAAAGCTTGGGGAAGGGTCTCTCTCTTCCAAAGACCCCTCCCCATCCTGGGAATCCCCCCTCCCTTCCTTCCTCTCTCTTGTTCCCAGCCTGCCTTTTCACTAAAGGAGGGGAGAGAGAGAGAGAGAAAGGGAGACTTTTCCCTGGGGGAGAAGACCCCCCCTTCCCACCCAAAGCCCCCAGCCCCACTCTCCCCCTTCTCTGGGGGAGAAGGGGGGGGTGTCCCTGCGCAGGCGGGTGGGGCCGGCCTGCACGTGACGGGGAGCCGGCTCCGGGGAGACGCCCACCGGGAAGGCGAGGCCAAGCGGCCAGGCGGAGGAGCCACCTCCGGCAAGCGCCGGCTCCTGCTGTGAGCCGCGATCGCGAGTGGGTCGGTGCGTGGGAGGGCGGGTGGGCGTCCCACCTGGCCCCCCTCCATGCCTCCGCGCCGCAAGAAGAAGAAGAGGAAGAGGAAGGCGGAGGAAGAGGCGGTGGGCGGCGGCGGCGGCGGCGGGCAAGCGGCATTGCTGCCCGGGCGCCCGGCGGCATCCTTGGCATCGGGCCGGCCGCCCCCCGCCCGGGCTTTGCCCAGGATGGTGAGCGGCGTGGGCTGCTTCTGGGTCCTCTTGTCCTCCTGCCTGCTGGCCGTCTGCAGCTTCGGCTTCCTCTCGCCCGCCTGGGTCGTCCGGCCGCGTGGCGGGGGCGGGCGGCGGTGGGGTGGCAGCCCCGCGCCCTCCTCCGTGGGCGGCGTGGGAGAAGTCAGCTTCGGCTTGCTGTGGCACTGCACGGATGCCCCGCGGCACGCCGAGCCCTGCGACGCCCTGGGCGGCCTGGGGGGCTTCGGACAGATCCCCTCCGCCTCCTGGCAGGTGAGCCCGGGCTGCGTGGGTGGGTGGGCGGGCGCGTGGGTGCCTCGGCGGTGGGGTGGGGTGGAAGTTGTCCCGCGCGTTGGGCAAAGGCGGGAGGGCGTTGCGAGCTGACAATAACGAGGCTGGGGCCGGGGATGTGGGGGGGGGGAGACTTTGACGTATCGCCCACCCGCGATCGCGGCCCGCCACGTGCCCAGGCCCGATGTCTGGACGGAGGGGAGGGGAGGATGGATTCAGCGGCGGGCTTTAGGGGGTCTCTCCCACCCCCCCAACCCGGTCCCACTCACTCCAACCCTGAGCCGCGCTTGATGCCAGCGGCGGGTAGATCCCGTGCAAAATTCCGCGCCCGTGGGGTGAACGTGTCTGTGAAACCCGTTGCCTCTGGCCGCCGTGAAGGAAAAGGGGGGGCTTTTATAGTCCTTTGTAATTTGCTCCTTTCCTGCGTGGGTGCGATAGCGTGGAAACTGTAAGCATAGCCACAGCACAAAGACCGGCCAATAGAAATAGAATAGGAACGACCGCCAAGGCAAAAGATAGCAATAAGTGACTGGCGCTTTTAGGTGCAATCCTGAAACATCTGGAGCACCTCTGGAATATTAACCCGGCATTGACCAGATCCCCGTCCATCAATTGCAAAAGGAGCTTGTCTGTTCCAGCTTACATCCCGCAGCTGTACCTTTAAACGCCACCGGACATCCACATCTGCCTGTCCTAAGTCCTTGGGGTGAATTTTAAAAAATGCCATATGCAGCCTGAACATCTGGCTGAATGTGTGAAGGAACAATAATCATCATTAAAAGATCAGAATGGGCATGGGCAGTGAAATCAGCTTGTAATCGTTAGACTAGTAGGGTTTCCTGCCTAAGCAGGGGGTTGGACTAGAAGACCTCCAAGGTCCCTTCCAACTCCTCTCTTCTCTTCTCTCTTCTCTTCTCTTCTCTTCTATATTCTATTCTCTCTTCTATTCTCTATTCTCTATTCTCTATTCTCTATTCTCTATTCTCTATTCTCTATTCTCTTCTCTATTCCCTTCCCTCTTCTATTCTCTACTTTATTTTAAATAGCAATAGCAGTTAGACTTATATACCACTTCATAGGGCTTTCAGCCCTCTCTAAGCGGTTTACAGAGTCAGCATATCGCCCCCAACAACAATCCGGGTCCTCATTTCACCCACCTCGGAAGGATGGAAGGCTGAGTCAACCCTGAGCCGGTGAGATTTGAGCCGGTGAGATTTGAACCGCTGAACTGCTGAACTAGCAGTCAGCTGAAGTGGCCTGCAGTACTGCACTCTATCCACTGCGCCACCTCGGCTCTTTATTCTATTCTCTGTTCTGTTCTACTCTGTTCTCTTCCATTCTCTTCTGTTCTCTTCTCTCTTCTATTCTATTCTCTCTTCTCTTCTCTCTTCTCTTCTCTCTTCTCTTCTCTCTTCTATTCTATTCTCTCTTCTCTTCTATTCCATATTCTATTCTATTCTATTCTATTCTCTATTCTCTTATCTTCTCTATTCTATTCTCTGTTTTATTCTATTCTATTCTCTCTTCTATTCTCTCTTCTATTCTCTCTTCTATTCTCTCTTCTCTTCTATTCCATATTCTATTCTATTCTATTCTCTATTCTCTTATCTTCTCTATTCTATTCTCTGTTTTATTCTATTCTATTCTCTCTTCTATTCTCTATTTCATTTTATTCTATTCTGTGTTCTATTCTATTGTCTATTCCTGTTCTGTTCTACTCTGTTCTCTTCCATTCTCTTCTATTCTCTCTTCTATTCTATTCTCTCTTCTCTTATATTCCATATTCTATTCTATTCTATTCTCTATTCTCTTATCTTCTCTATTCTATTCTCTGTTTTATTCTATTCTATTCTCTCTTCTATTCTCTATTTCATTTTATTCTATTCTGTGTTCCATTCTATTGTCTATTCCTGTTCTGTTCTACTCTGTTCTCTTCCATTCTCTTCTATTCTCTATTCCTGTTCTGTTCTGTTCTCTATTTTATTTTATTCTATTTTATTCTCTGTTCTATTCTGTTCTGTTCTATTCTATACTCCATTCTACTCTATTCTATTCTCCATTCTATTCTATTCTTCATTTTATCTTATTCTATTCTATATTCTATTCTTATTCTACTAAGTTTTCTTTTTTTAAAGTGGGTTGCAAACACACACCTCTTGGGCTCCCAAGGGTGGGTGTTACAAGACAGGACTTCAGCACACTTTGTGTCCCAGTTTTGTTGAGTTGCGGCGCAGTTGTGCGAAGGGCGTGTTTTTTGAGGGGGGGAGACACACACGAAGGCAGCTAAATGTGCCTTTGCCCCCCTTAAAATGAGTAGAATTGCTGCAAACTAGGAGACAAACCATGATGAAGCCAGGAATTCAAATAAGTGTTAAAGTCCAGCCATGTGAGTTTATAGCAGGCTTTTTACAAAAATTCCTGATCTCTGGTATGGATTTTATTTGATTTTATTAAGGCAATGGGATGTGAATTTAAAAAGAGAGAGAAGCGGTTGAGAATGGGCTGTTAAACACCCCCCCACAAAAGACCCCACTCCTGTTAAGAGGGGCAACGTGGCTTCAACAGGTCTTTTATAAAGGGCAGGAAGTGGGGGATATTTTTGTCTGTGTCTCTCTGGCAGCCGATGGTTGTTCCTGGACCATTGTTGTTTTCGGCCTGTGTTCTTTTGTTGGAACGTGCGTGTCTGTGTGTGCGTTGTGGTGGCAGAGAGAGGACAAAAGAGTCTGGGGGTCCTTTAGCAGGCAAGCCCATTTCGTGGAACTGTTTCATTCCATCACCAGCCAAGCTGACGCCCCTCCCTGTAGAAAGGACAATTGCAAAAGTTATTGGCAGTGGGCAGGGAAATGGGGAAAGCTTGAGTCTGCCTAGCTGGGTAGTAGGTCTTTTTCTTTCTTTCTTCCTTCCTTCCTTCCTTCCTTCCTTCCTTCCTTCCTTCCTTCCTTCCTTCCTTTCTTCCTCCCTCCCTCCCTCCCTCCCTCCCTCCCTTCCTCCTTTTCTTCCTTCTTTCTTTCCTTCTCTCTTTCCTTCTTTCCTTCCTTTCTTCCTTCCCCTTCCTTATCTATGATTTATTATTCTTTCTTTCTCTTTTTTTTGTCCACCTTTCCCTTCCTCATCTATGATTTCTTTCCTTCTTCCTTTCCTTCTTTCTTTCTTTTCTTCTTTCCTTCCTTTCTTCCTTTCCCCTTCCCTTCCTTATCTATGATTTCCTTTCTTCCTCCTTTCTTTCTTTCTTTTCTTTCCTTCTTTCCTTCCTTTCTTCCTTCCCCTTCCTTATCTATGATTTATTTTTCTCTTTCTTTTTGTCTTCCTTTCCCTTCCTCATTTATGATTTCCTTCCTTCTTCCTTCTTTCTTTCTATGATTTTCTTTCTTTCTTTTGTTCTTTCTTTCTTCCTTCCTTCCCCTTCCTCAACTATGATTTCTTTCCTTCCTTCCTTCCTTCCTTCCTTCCTTCCTTCCTTCCTTCCTTCCTTCCTTCTTTTTACAAATAACTGTAGGTGATAAATGTGGTCCTCCCCCCCCCCTATTTTCCCCACAACAACTTCCTTGCAAGGTGGGTAGCACTGAAATAGCAAGTGGCCCAAAGTCACCCAGATGTTTTCATGACTAAGATGGGACTAGAACTCATCATCTCCTGACAATTGGCCCAAAGTCATCAGGTTGCCTTAATGACTAAGGCAGGACTAGAACTCACTGTCTCCCTGTGATTGGCCCACAGTCATTAAAGCTGGATTTTGTGCCTTAAGGTGGGAGTAGAACCCTCACCGTGACCCGTCAAAACTGCGGTCCACTAAAGCGCGCTCGACGAATGCGCGTACCTGACGTCATCAGCAGCGCGACGAAAAAAATTAAAAATAAATTAAATTGAAATTAAAATTAAATTAAAGCAAGTCGATTCACATAAAGGTAAGGGTTAGGTTTAGGTTTAGGGTTACGTTAAGCGTTAGGGTTAGGTTTAGGGTTAGGTTAAGGGTTAGGTTTAGGGTTAGGTTTAGGGTTAGGTTTAGGGTTAGGTTTAGGGTTAGGTTTAGGGTTAGGTTTAGGGTTAGGTTTAGGGTTAGGTTTAGGGTTAGGTTTAGGGTTAGGTTAAGGGTTAGGTTTAGGGTTAGGGTTAGGGTTAGGTTTAGGGTTAGGTTAAGGGTTAGGTTTAGGGTTAGGTTTAGGGTTAGGTTTAGGGTTAGGTTTAGGGTTAGGTTTAGGGTTAGGGTTAGGGTTAGGGTTAGGGTTAGGGTTAGGGTTAGGTTAAGGGTTAGGGTTAGGTTTAGGGTTAGGTTTAGGGTTAGGTTTAGGGTTAGGTTTAGGGTTAGGTTTAGGGTTAGGTTTAGGGTTAGGTTTAGGGTTAGGTTTAGGGTTAGGTTTAGGGTTACGTTAAGCGTTAGGGTTAGGTTTAGCGTTAGGTTAAGGGTTAGCGTTAGGTTTAGGGTTAGGTTTAGGGTTAGGTTTAGGGTTAGGTTTAGGGTTAGGTTTAGGGTTAGGTTTAGGGTTAGGTTTAGGGTTAGGTTTAGGGTTAGGTTTAGGGTTAGGTTTAGGGTTAGGTTTAGGGTTAGGTTAAGGGTTAGGTTTAGGGTTAGGTTTAGGGTTAGGTTTAGGGTTAGGTTTAGGGTTAGGTTTAGGGTTAGGTTAAGGGTTAGGTTTAGCGTTAGGTTTAGGGTTAGGTTTAGGGTTAGGTTTAGGGTTAGGTTTAGGGTTAGGTTTAGGGTTAGGTTTAGGGTTAGGTTTAGGGTTAGGGTTAGGGTTAGGTTTAGGGTTAGGTTTAGGGTTAGGTTTAGCGTTAGGTTAAGGGTTAGGTTTAGGGTTAGGTTAAGGGTTAGGTTTAGGGTTAGGTTTAGGGTTAGGTTTGGGGGGGTTAGGGTAAGGTTTTCGCTTTAATTTTAAATTTACCGCTCACAGCGTGATGTTTTCGTCGCGCTGTGATGACGTCACGTACGCGCTTTCGTCGAGCGCGCTTTTGTCTACCGCGGTTTTGTGGTGGAACCGAACTCACTGTCTCCTGGTTGATTAGCCCAGAGTCACCCAGATGAGTTTCGTATCTAAAGCAACCCTAGAACTCACCGTCTACCAGTGATTGACCGAGAGTCACCCAGCCTGCTTTCATGCCTAAAGCGGGACTAGAACTCACAGTCCCCCCCGGTTTCTAATCTGGTGCCTTAACTACTAAACCAAACTCTCTCTGTAATTCAATTTATAGGCTCCCCGTCTCACTGTGGGGGCGACTCAGGGCAGTTTAAGAATATAACTGTAAAACAGGCTGTGAAACAATCAGAAAAGATTTAACATAAAGAATTAAAACATCAGAATGAATGAACTCTTTCAGAGTGTCAATCCCACGAGCCAAATGCTGAACTTCATTGGTTGATTAGCAGGTTGGCATTGTCTATGGAGGTTCTCCGCCATCCAGGGTCTTTTTTCGGGAGGCAACTGGACTTCCTTATTTTTTTCTTTGAAGAGGTTTCACTTCTCATCCAAAGAAGCTTCTTCCGCTCTGGGGAATGGAAGGATTTCTACTCCTTGCAGACAGCTGGTCATTTGCATCCTTTTTTAGAGGGTCGTTGAGGCCACTTGGAGGTTTCTCTGTGTCCTCAGCAGTGGTGGGTTTCAAAAAATTTTTGAACCTACTCTGTGGGTGTGGCCTCCTTTGTGGGAGTGGCTTGCTGGCCATGTGACCTGGTGGGAGTGGCTTGCCGGCCATGTGTTCTCTTCTCTCTCTCTCTCTCTCTCTCTCTCTCTCTCTCTCTCTCTCTCTCTCTCTTTCCTTCCTTTTGTCTCTCTGTCCCTTTCTCTTTTTTTCTTTCATCTCTCTCACTTTTTTCTTTCTTTTTTCTTTTTTTCTTTTTTCTTTTTTCTTTCTTTCTTCCTTTCTTCCTTTCTTTCTCTTTCTCTCTCTGTGTGAGTCTGTCTGTCTGTCTGTCTGTGTCAGTGGTGGGTTTCAAAAATTTGACGAACCGGTTCTACCGAACTGGTGCGAACTGGTAGGAACCCACCTCTGGTTCTCAGGGTGCCCTGAGTGGTGCAAATGAGTGTGGAGCCTTCTTGGAATAGTTGGAAGCATTCCTCCAGTCTGCAAGTGAGTGGTAGGTAGTGTTTGTAAAGTTACACTCTTTGTAACCTCCAGTCACCATGCAAAGAAAGAGCCACAAGTAAAAGCATTCAGCAAATCCTCGACTTGCAACCATTTCTTAGTTCTTTCGTTTATGTAACACTCCCCGCCGCCGCCACTCCCACCCAGCCATGATAGATTGATATGGTTCACATATATTTCATAAACCAAAGATTTATTGGGAGGCCACATGGCCCTTTTGGTGAAGCTCCTTTATGTCTCTGCAAAGGTCTGTCTCCCGCAGCTGTTCCCAGAGAAAAGGAGCTCATTGATGGGAACAGGTGGTGGGAGGTGGCCCGGTTTGTAAGGGGAGGCTCATCATTGTAAGCTATACGTTCAAGTTATGATTTTAATCAAGGAGAGAAGCAACGTGGAATTAAGGAGAAATTTTTTAACAGTGAGGACAATTAACCAGTGGAACAACTTGCCTCCAGAGGGTGTGAATGCTCCAACACTGGAAGTTTTTAAGAAGAGGTTGTATAGCCATTTGTCTGAAGTGGTGTAGGGTTTCCTGCCTAAGCAGGGGGTTGGACTAGAAGACCTCCAAGGTCCCTTCCAACTCTGCTCTTCCATTCCTATTCCTATTCCTATTCCTATTCTTCCTATTCCTATTCCTATTCTATATTCAGTTATACATTGTAGCCACCCTGTTTTTTTAGGATTAGGATTTTTTAGGATTTATTTCATTTATATGCCACCCTTTTCCCCGAAGGGGACTCAGGGCGGCTCACAACTCAGTCAAGGGAAAGGAAGTACAAACAGGGGATAAAGACAAACAAACAATACACAATTTCAAAACACACAACAACCATACCATTCGAGAAGGGAGGGCAGAAGCTCTTTAGCCCCAGGCCTGCCGGAATAGCCAGGTTTTGAGGGCTTTGCGGAAGGCCTGGAGGGTGGTGAGGGTCCGAATCTCCATGGGGAGTTCGTTCCAGAGGGTCGGAGCGGCCACAGAGAAGGCTCTCCTCCAGGTAGTCGCCAGTCGGCATTGGCTGGCGGATGGAATTCGGAGGAGGCCTAATCTGTGGGATCTAACGGGTCTTTGGGAGGTGATTGGCAGCAGGCGGTCTCTCAAGTACCCAGGTCCAATACCATGAAGGGCTTTATAAGTGACGACTAGCGCCTTGAAGCGTATCCGGAGACCAATAGGCAGCCAGTGCAGCTCGCGGAGGATAGGTGTTACGTGGGTGAACCGAGGTGCACCCACGATCGCTCGCGCGGCTGCATTCTGGACAAGCTGAAGTCTCCGAATGCTCTTCAAGGGCTGCCCCATGTAGAGCACGTTGCAGTAGTCCATTTGATCCATATCATTTTTACAAAAAGGAAAAAAGTAACCTATTTCTGGCCGTGTTGGTTTGTATTTACCTGGTACTTTCTCGCATTTATCCTTTCATACATAATTCTAGTCTCCATTCTATGGATCTTGGCTCATGCCTATTTTGAGCTTTTCCCTTTTATATTCCAACCGATAAAATTTATCCCAGATCTTATAATATTCTGATCCATCTTGATTCTTCTTCAATTCCCACGTCAATTTGAAGAGCCGAGGTGGCGCAGTGGTTAGAGTGCAGTACTGCAGGCCACTTCAGCTGACTGCTAACTGCAGTTCGGCGGTTCAAATCTGACCGGCTCAAGGTTGACTCAGCCTTCCATCCTTCCAAGGTGGGTAAAATGAGGACCCAGACTGTGGGGGCGATATGCTGACTCTGTAAACCGCTTAGAGAGGGCTGAAAGCCCTATGAAGCGGTATATAAGTCAAACTGCTATTGCTATTGCTATTATCCATTTCAGCACAGATCCAGATTTTCCTAATTATTCCCCCTTCATGTGGAGTTTATCCTTTTAACTATACATATTATCACGGCAGCAAGAATGGTCTTTGCCCAAAATTGGAAAAAAACAACAACAGGGAAACTCCACCTGAAGGATTGCTGCTTTCTTTGGCCTTTTTTAAATTAAGCTTTACAGCATATTTTATTTCCCATCTTCAATCTGACGCATAAATTTGCCAAGCCACGCCCACAAAATAAGCCACGCCCACAGAACCAGCAGTAAAAAAAAAAATTGAAACCCACCTCTGTGCGGCGTTGTCGCCACACTGGTGGGCTGCTCGTGTGTCCTTGCCTAATCAAAAGGAAAACACCAGACGAAATTCCTCGGGATGAGCAAAAGCTTCGAATGATCATCGAAGGGCTCTTTTATTAGAAAAAGTTAATTACAGCGTCATCAGAAAGGAGCGTATCAAAAGGCATATATAATCACACATGGCACAAGTAAACTAATGAAAAGTTCACAGCATTCTACAAATAAACCAATAGAAAATCACATCATGGCAAAGGGTGGGCAAAGGGGGAATAGAAAGTTACAAGCCGCATGGCATTGGGAGGGGGAGAGGGGGAATAGAAAGTTACAGCACAGCATAGGGGGGAGAAAGGGCATGTGTGGGAGTAGCTGGCTCACATAGTTCTTGTTACATGACGCTGCATAGTGAGTTATGACCGTTAGGCCAGAAAGATGTTTCTGGTGCGATGTTTTTGCATCCCTGTGTATGTGTGTTTCAGACAGCAGAAACTGCCCTGCACACAAACACCCGGAATGAATTCCAACATCTCTGCACTGGGCCCTATTGAACAAAATGAAATTCAAGGTAGAGAAAAGTACAATCTTACACTTAGGTAAGAAAAACCCAAAATGGACATATAAACTGGGTGAAACCAGATTTAATAGCAGTGACTGGGAGAGGGATCTTGGAGTCTTAGTGGATAACCAGTTAAATAAGAGCCAGCCGTGTTCAGCGGCAGCCAAAAAAGCCACTGCAATCCTAAATTGCATTAACAGAGGGATCCAATCAAGATCAAGGGAGGTACTAACATCACTCTATAAAGCCTTAGTAAGGCCAGACCTAGAATTCTGCATCCAGTTTTGGTCACCACACTGTAAAAAAAGATATTGAGACTCTAGAAAGAGGGCAGAGAAGAGCAACCAAGATGATGAGGGGACTGGAGGCTCAAACATACGATGAACGGTTGCAGGAACTGGGCATGGCTAGTCTAGGGAAGAGAAGGACCAGGGGAGACAGGAGAGCATCTTCCAATATTTGAGGGGCTGCCTCAGAGAGGAGGAAGGGGGTCAAGCTATTCTCCAAAGCACCTGAAGGCCAGACAGGGAATAATGGATGGAAACTGACCAGATTCAACCTGGAAATAAAGAGAAATTTTCTGACAGTGAGAAACAATCAACCCATGGAACAGAAGTTGCCTTTGGAAGTTGTGGGAGCTTCATCCCTTGAGACTTTCAAGAAGAGACTGGACGGCCATTTGTGTGTAGGGTCTCCTGCTTGAGTGGGGGGGAAGTGTGTAGGGTCTCCTGCTTGAGTGGGGGGTTGGACTAGATGACCTACAAGGTCCCTTCCAACTCTGTAAAATCCGTTACAAATCTGTTCCTTAACAAGATGAATTGTGGGCTTAATTACAGTCAACTATACCTTACTAGGTTAGGTTTAGCTAAAGCTTAACATGCCCCTTTCCAGTTTTTTGACACAGGGATGATAAAAGCCAATTAACGCGATCAAAAGGAAGCTACTCACTTGGCCATCGCGCCGGTGGGGGTGTTTCCTGCATGCTCCATTTCCTTTCAAATTTAAAAGCGCGGCGCAGGGATTTATCCAAGGTTGGCCTTCAAATCATCATAATCTCTCTGAAACACCTCAGTGCTCGTTCTCTTGCCAAAATTGTTCCCTGGCCCGGTGATTTCTAACAAAGGAAAATAGCTCGTCAACCAATACATTTAAGTTGGGTAAATCTAGTGCCGTAGGCGCTTTGCCATTTGAAATGATGTCATTGATTGTGGAAACCTGTGGTAAATAAACCATACCGTTTTACTGAATGGGGCATGGTTATGAGAACAGAGGAATTGTGGTACAGGGAAGAGTTTAGGGCTAAAACAAAAGATGTGTTTTTTTTTCCTTAAAAGATTTCTTGATCTCTAAGATCTTCTTGTGGCCTGTCGGGTGTGGGCCCCGGTTCCACCACAAAACCGCGGTAGACAATTGCGCGCTCGACAAAAGCGCGTACGTGACATCATCACAGACGAAAACATCGCGCTGTGAGCAGTAAATTTAAAATTAAAGCGAAAACCTTACCCTAACCCCCCCAAACCTAACCCTAAACCTAACCCTAAACCTAACCCTTAACCTAACCCTAAACCTAACCCTAAACCTAACCCTAAACCTAACCCTAAACCTAACCCTAAACCTAACCCTTAACCTAACCCTTAACCTAACCCTAAACCTAACCCTAAACCTAACCCTTAACCTAACGCTAAACCTAACGGTAACCCTTAACCTAACGCTAAACCTAACCCTAACGCTTAACGTAACCCTAAACCTAACCCTAACCCTTAACCTAACCCTAACCCTAACCCTAACCCTAACCCTAACCCTTACCTTTATGTGAATTGGCTTGCTTTAATTTAATTTTAATTTTATTTATTTTTTATTTTTTTTCGTCGCGCTGCTGATGACGTCAGGTACGCGCTTTCGTCGAGCGCGGTTTTTGTCGACCGCGGTTTTGACGGGTCACGGTGGGCCCCTCCGGCAGCTGAATCAGATAAGGAGGAGGAGGTTTGGGGGTCAGGGTCAGCATCAAGGCAACCCGAGAACGTCGAGGGGGAAGTGGGAATGGAGCTGGCAGAGAGGGAGAGAGACAGAGGAGGATCCTGGGCCCTCCATC
Source organism: Thamnophis sirtalis (assembly GCF_051295495.1). Classification (NCBI taxonomy): domain Eukaryota; kingdom Metazoa; phylum Chordata; class Lepidosauria; order Squamata; family Natricidae; genus Thamnophis; species Thamnophis sirtalis. Next base: position 3,656,497 of record NW_028261397.1, on the reverse strand, counting down.
AGCCCTCAAATGGAGAGTCAACAGCCCCCAGGTCTGATGAGGAAGAGGATGGAGCTGATGAGGAAGAGGAGGAACAGCTGGGTCCATTGCCTGATACACAAATGCACAGAAGGCAGAGGGGAAAGGAGAGCAATGGAAATCTATGGGCCGGTCCTCGGGACGGAAGATCTACCACTGCTAATGAAGCCCCACCCTAGCTCTGGGGATAAAAGGCAGGTGGCAGAGATGAATAGATGTGGCGGAGGAGAGGAGAGCAGTGGAAATCAATGGGCTGGTCCTCGGGATGGAAGAGTCACCACTGCTAATGAAGCCGCACCTTAGCTCTGGGGATAAAAGGCAGATGGCAGAGATGAATAGATGTGGCAGAGGAGAGGAGAGCAGAGGAAATCTATGGGCCGGTCCTCGGGACGGAAGAGCTACCACTGCTAATGAAGCCCCCACCTTAGCTCTGGGGATAAAAGGAAGGTGGCAGAGATGAATAGATGTGGCAGAGGAGAGGAGAGCAGTGGAGATCTATGGGCCGGTCCTCGGGACGGAAGAGCTACCACTGCTAATGAAGCACCACCCTAGCTCTAGGGATAAAAGGCAGGTGGCAAAGATGAATAGATGTGGCAGAGGAGAGGAGAGCAGTGGAAATCTAGAGGCTGGTCCTCGGGATGGAAGAGTCACCACTGCTAGCGAAGCGCCACCCTAGCTCTGGGGATAAAAGGCAGGTGGCAGAGATGAATAGATGTGGCAGAGGAGAGGAGAGCAGTGGAGATCTATGGGCCGGTCCTCGGGATGGAAGAGTCACCACTGCTAATGAAGCCCCCACCCTAGCTCTGGGGATAAAAGGCAGGTGGCAGAGATGAATAGATGTGGCAGAGGAGAGGAGAGCAGTGGAAATCTATGGGCTGGTCCTCGGGACGGAAGATCTACCACTGCTAATGAAGCCCCCACCTTAGCTCTGGGGATAAAAGGAAGGTGGCAGAGATGAATAGATGTGGCAGACAAATATTCATCTCCCCTGCTGGACGGACTTGTTAGCCTGTGGCGAGAGAGAAACTTTTTGCCGGCACACCTAATAAAGGAATCTTTTGAGTTCACTTTAGAGAGTTTGTTATGTTTGGGACGCTGGGTGAGAACAGATCTCTGCAGATGGCGACCGCAAGGGCTTAAAATTAAAAGACCTTTGGCTCTTAGGAGGAAAGTTACGACAAACCTAGACAGCCTATTAAAAAGCAGAGGCACCACCTTACTGTCAAAGGTCCGCATAGTCGTAGCTATGGTTTTCTCAGTAGCTTCAGAGTTGGACCCTAAGGAAGGTTGAGCATTGAAGAATTGATGCTCTCAAATTGGGGTGTTGGAGAAGACAGTTTGATAGGCCTGGTCTAGGGTCTCCTGCTTGAGTAGGGGGTTGGACTAGAAGACCTCCAAGGTCCCTTCCAGCTCTATTCTGATTGATCGATTCAGTACCTTGGACACATCCCTATGACTTAACAGCAGGGTCCTCGATTCAGCACCATGGACAGTGATCGCATCAACTTCTGTGCTCTGCAATCTAGCTGATTGGCCCGAAATAGAAATTTTTAGATGATCCCCAATGCTGACTGGGAACTGTGAGAACCTATGACCGTTTTTTCCCCACAGTTACGACCGTTGCCAGCATCCCCACGATCACATGATCAAAATTCAGATGCTTGGCAACTGTTTCCCATTTATGAGTTGCCATGTCATTGCCACTTTTGCCACCTTCTGACATGCAAAATTTTAAATAGAATAGAATAGAATAACAGAGTTGAAAGGGACCTTGGAGGTCTTCTAGTCCAACCCCCTGCCTAGGCAGGAAACCCTACACCGTTTCAGACAAAGGGCTATCTGACATCTTCTTAAAGACTTCCAGTGTTGGGGCATTCACAACTTCTGGAGGCAATTTCTGTTCCACTGATTAATTGTTCTAACCGTCAGGAAATTTCTCCTTAGTTCTAAGTTGCTTCTCTCCTTGATTAGTTTCCACCCATTGCTCCTTGTTCTACCCTCAGGTGCTTTGGAGAATAGCTTGATTCCCTCTTCTTTGTGGCAACCCCTGAGATATTGGAAGATTGCTATCCTGTCTCCCCTGGTCCTTCTTTTCATTAAACTAGACCTACCCAGTTCCTGCAACCGTTCCTCATATGTTTTAGTCTCCAGTCCCCTAATCCTCTTTCTTGCTCTTCTCTGCACTCTTTCCAGAGTCTCCACATCTTTTCTACATCGTGGTGACCAAAACTGGATGCCATATTCCAAGTGTGGCCTTACCAAGGCCTTATAAAGTGGTATCAACACTTCACCTGATCTTGATTCTATCCCTCTGTTGATGCAGCCTAGAACTGTGTTGGCTTTTTTGGCAGCTGCTGCCCACGGCTGGCTCCTATTTAAACGGTTGTCCACTAGGCCTCCAAGATCCCTTTCACAGTTACTGCTATTGAGCAAGGTACCACCTATACTGTACCTGTACATTTCGTTTTTCTTGCCTACATGTAGAACCTGACTCTTTTCACCATTGCATTTCATTTTGTTAGAAATAAATTAGGGCCCAATATTCAAGTTTGTCAAGATCCTTGACCCCCTCCTCTCTGTGGCAACCCCTCAAATATTGGAAAACTGCTATTATGTCTCCCCTAGTCCTTCTCTTCACTAGACTAGTCAGGCCCAGTTCTTGCAACTGTTCGTCATACGTTTAAGCCTCCAGTCCCCTCATCATCCTGGTTGCTCTTCTCTGCACTCTTTCTAGAGTCTCAACCTCTTTTTTATAGTGTGGTTACCAAAATTGGATATGGAATCCTAGGTGTGGCCTTACTAAGGCTTTATAGAGTGGTATTAGTACCTCCCTTGATCTTGATTGAATCCCTCTGTTAATGCAATTTAGGATTGCAGTGGCTTTTTTGGCCGCTGCCACACACTGCTGGCTCATATTTAACTGATTGTTCACTAAGACTCCAAGATCCCTGTCACAGTTACTGCTATTAAACCAGGTTCCACCCAGTCAATATGTGTCCTTTTGGTTTTTCTTGCCTAAGTGTAAGGCTTTACTTTGCTCCACATTGAATTTCATTTTGTTAGAAACGGCCTTCAAGTCTATCAAGATTTATCTCGATCTTGAGCCTCTCATCTAGGGTGTTGGCTATCCCTGCCAGCTTACTATCATCTGCAAATTTGGAAGAAGACCTCCATGGTCCCTTCCAGCTCTGTTCTGATTGATTGATTGCCTGATTGATTGAAATGGTCTAGGGTCTCCTGCTTGAGCAGGGGGGCTGGACTAGAAGACCTCCAAGCTCCCTTCCAGATCTATTCTGATTGATTGATTGATTGAAATGGTCTAGGGTCTCCTGCTTGAGCAGGGGGCTGGACTAGAAGACCTCCAAGGTCCCTTCCAGCTCTATTTTGATTGATTAATTGATTGATTGACTGACTGACAGATTGATTGAAATGGTCTAGGATCTCCTGCATGAGCAGGGGCCTGGACTAGAAGACCACTATGGTCCCTTCCAGCTCTATTCTGATTGATTGATTGACTGATTGATTGAAATGGTCTAGGGTCTCCTGCTTGAGCAGGGGGGTGGACTAGAAGACCTCCAACGTCTCTTCCAGCTCTATTCTGATTGATTGATTGACTGAAATGGTCTAGGGTCTCCTGCTTGAGCAGGGGGGTGGACTAGAAGACCTCCAATGTCCCTTCCAGCTCTATTCTGATTGATTGATTGATTGACTGATTGATTGAAATGGTCTAGGGTCTCCTGCTTGAGTAGGGGGGTGGACTAGAAGACCTCCAACGTCTCTTCCAGCTCTATTCTGATTGATTGATTGATTGACTGAAATGGTCTAGGGTCTCCTGCTTGAGCAGGGGGGTGGACTAGAAGACCTCCAAGCTCCCTTCCAGCTCTATTCTGATTGATTGATTGATTGACTGATTGATTGAAATGGTCTAGGGTCTCCTGCTTGAGCAGGGGGGTGGACTAGAAGACCTCCAACGTCTCTTCCAGCTCTATTCTGATTGATTGATTGACTGAAATGGTCTAGCGTCTCCTGCTTGAGCAGGGGGCTGGACTAGAAGACCTCCAAGCTCCCTTCCAGCTCTATTCTGATTGATTGATTGATTGATTGATTGAAATGGTCTAGGGTCTCCTGCTTGAGCAGGGGGCTGGACTAAAATACCTCCAAGGTCCCTTCCAACCCTATTCTGATTGATTGATTGACTGATTGATTGACATGGTCTAGGGTCTCCTCTTGAGCAGGGGGCTGGACTAGAAGACCTCCAAGGTCCCTTCCAGCTCTATTTTGATGATTAATCGACTGATTGATTGAAATGGTCTAGGGTCTCCTGCTTGAGCAGGGATGCTGGACTAGAAGACCTCCAAGCTCCCTTCCAGCTCTATTCTGATTGATTGATTGACTGATTGATTGATTGAAATGGTCTAGGGTCTCCTGCTTGAGCAGGGATGCTGGACTAGAAGACCTCCAAGCTCCCTTCTAGCTCTATTCTGATTGATTAATTGATTCCCGCTGGTTTGTTCTAACAATCCGTGCCCAGCGCTCTCAAGGTTTCGGTTGGTTGCCTCAAAATCGAGCACGTTCCTTGTTGAAGTGATTCCTGACATCCCTGGCGGAGACCTGTCAGATGGCCAAACCAAGTCCCAGAGGTTGATGGCCCCCTAATGGGGACCCCAGGCTTGGCATTTCAGAGAGGGGAAGGGTCTCCCCCCACCCACCACCCCGCTTTGGAACACAAGCAACGCCTGGGGGCTGGGGTGGAAGAGCCAGGCTGGGCGATGTGCGTGCGTTTGTGCCTGTATATCGGGCAGTCAGCCAAGGCTGGCATTCAGGGTGCTTGCCTAATTAACATTTCATTAAGCCCCTTTTTGGCTCGCCTTGATGGAGGTCCAGGGGTCGCCCCATTGATGTGCTAATTCCGTGGCTGCTTTTTGTCTGCTTCTCAGCTGTCCCTGCTTTTGTGTTCAAAATAACAGGTTGCAACAGGCAAAATAGAACAGTGGTCCCCCCCCCCCCACTCTTCCTCTTTGTCTTCCGACATCTGCAGCATAATGATAGGCTTAACAGATTAACAGAGTTGGAAAGGACCTTGCAGGTCATCTAGTCCAACCCTCTGCCCAAGTAGGAGACCCTATACCTGCCCTCTACCCAGAGGTGGGTTCCTACCAGTTCGCACCTATTCGGTAGAACCGGTTCGTCAAATCTACCGAACCTGTTAGAAGAGGTTCCACCAGTGGACCCAGAAAGCAGGCCACACCTACAGAAGAGGTTCCAAAATTTTTTGAAACCCACCATTGGCAAGGATCTTGTAACTTGATAGCTTTAAGACTTGCATGCTTCAATGCCAGAGTTTCTAAATAGCTACTTGGACCGACCTAAGTACTAATTCATAATTTCATATCCGGTCACATGGGCGGCAAGCCACTCCCACAAAGGAGGCCACACCCACAGAGTAGGTTCCAACAATTTTTGAAACCCACCACTGCCTCTACCTAGGATGGAACTTACAACCTCCTGATTGTGAGGCGAGACCCTCCACCTACCAGCATCTCCCAGTCTGGTCCCTTCTAAAACTGTCCCCGCCCTACATCAACATCCCTCCAGTCGGTGGGGTTCAAGACCAAGGGTGGAAACCGGTAGTAGAGATTTTGAGTAGTTCAGAGAACCGGCAAAGGCCACCTCTGGCTGGCCCCAGAGTGAGGTGGGAATGGAGATTTTGCAATATCCCTCCCCTGGAGTGAGGTGGGAATGGAGGTTTTGCAGTATCCTTCCCCTGGAGTGGGGTGGGAACAGAGATTTTGCAGTATTCTTGCCCTGGAGTAGGGCGAGCATGGAGATTTTGCAGTATCCTTCCCCTGGAGTGAGGTGGGAACAGAGATTTTGCAGTATCCTTCCCCTGGAGTGGGGAGGGAATGGGGATTTTGCAGTATCCTTCCCCTGGAGTGGGGTGGGAACGAAGATTTTGCAAGTATTCTTGCCCTGGAGTGGAGCGGGAATGGAAATTTGCAGTATCCTTTCCCTAGAGTGCAAAGGGAATGGAGATTTTGCAGTATCCTTTCCCTAGAGCGCGAAGGGAATGGAGATTTTGCAATATCCTTCCCCTGGAGTGAGGTGGGAATGGGGATTTTGCAGTATCCTTCCCCTGGAGTGGGGTGGGAATGAAGAATTTTCAAGTATTCTTGCCCTGGAGTGGAGCGGGAATGGAAATTTGCAGTATCCTTTCCCTAGAGTGCGAAGGGAATGGAGATTTTGCAGTATCCTTCCCCTGGAGTGGGGAGGGAATGGGGATTTTGCAGTATCCTTCCCCTGGAGTGGGATGGGAATGAAGATTTTGCAATATCCTTCCCCTGGAGTGAGGTGGGAACAGAGATTTTGCAGTATCCTTCCCCTGGAGTGGGGTGGGAACGAAGATTTTGCAAGTATTCTTGCCCTGGAGTGGAGCGGGAATGGAAATTTGCAGTATCCTTTCCCTAGAGTGCGAAGGGAATGGAGATTTTGCAGTATCCTTTCCCTAGAGTGCGAAGGGAATGGAGATTTTGCAATATCCTTCCCCTGGAGTGCAGAGGGAATGGGGATTTTGCAGTATCCTTCCCCTGGAGTGGGGTGGGAACGAAGATTTTGCAAGTATTCTTGCCCTGGAGTGGAGCGGGAATGGAAATTTGCAGTATCCTTTCCCTAGAGTGCAAAGGGAATGGAGATTTTGCAGTATCCTTTCCCTAGAGCGCGAAGGGAATGGAGATTTTGCAATATCCTTCCCCTGGAGTGCAGAGGGAATGAATAATTTGCAGTATCCTTTCCCTGGAGTGGGGCATGAATGGAGATTTTGCAATATCCTACCCCTGGAGTACAGAGGGAATGGAGATTTTCCAGTATCCTTTTCCTAGAGTGCGAAGGGAATGGAGATTTTCCAGTATCCTTTCCCTGGAGTGGGGTGGGAATGGAGATTTTTCAAGGGAAAGATACTGCAAAATCTCCATTGTTGCCCCACTCCAGGGGAAGGATACTGCAAAACCTGCAAATTACAAACCTCTTGACTCAGGCCCATAAATTTGCCTATAAATTTGCCTTTATGTGACTTAATAAATCTTACTCCGTGCCAACTTCAGGGGAAGGATACTGCAAAATCTCCATTACCTCCCAACTCCAGAGGAAGCATTACCTCTGTTCCAAATCGTTCCGGTTGCACGTTTATGTGATCTCAAAACAGTCACGCAAGAGTCCAAGACTTTGGCATGACACTGCTGGCATTTTCCTTCCTTTGGTAAGTTGTAAGTGGTCCTCGAGTTACAACAGCTTGTTTCGTGACCGTTCCAAGTTAAAACGGCACTGGAAAAAGTGACTCATACCCATTTTTCCACACTTAAGACCGTTCCCGCATCCCCAACAATCACCTCTTACATTCGGATGCTTGACAAGTGACTCACAGTTACGACAGTTGAAATATGACCCCCTTTTGCGACCTTCTGACAAGGGAAGCCGAGGGGGAACCCAGATTCACTTAACAACCCTGTTACTAATTTAACAACTGCAGTGATTTATTTCGCCGAGGAACGTCGTACAATGGGGCAAAACAAATTTCTCCCTTAGCGACTTAATTTCAGACCGCAATTGTGATCGTAAGTGTGCTTTGCGTAGGAATGTGGCTGAGTTGGTATTCCCTTCGCTTGTAGCTCAATCGAGCCCCGGGTTCTGTAAATCAGCGTTTACGGTTAAACATCCTGGACGATGGTGGTTTATTCAATAAACAATCAACTCAACGCTTGTGCGAGTAGCTGGCTGGGCGACCAATTGATCATCTTTTTCGACTGCTTGCAAAACAGCGTCTGCCATCTTGGGAACAATTTCAGCAGATTAATTGGTGGGTTTGACTTCTGGCCTCTGCAGTTAATTGTTTTGTTCGTTCTTTTTTTTTTAAAAAAAGAAAAAAAGAAAGGAGAGGTTAATAGTTGGAGGTGAAAATATCGGACGGCCACGGACCCTTTCATTATTTTGCAGAACGCCTCTCTGAAACGTGTGGATATTTGCAAGTGGCAAGGCAGGCCCAGTTGAGAAGAAACCACAGATAGTCCTTGAATAGAATAAGAATAATATGGCATCCAGTTTTGGTCGCCACGATGTAGAAAAGATGCGGAGACTCTAGAAAGAGTGCAGAGAAGAGCAGCAAAGAGGATTAGGGGACTGGAGACTAAAACATATGAAGAACGGTTGCAGGAACTGAGAATGTCTAGTTTAATGAAAAGAAGGACTAGGGGAGACATGATAGCAGTCTTCCAATATCTCAGGGGATGCCACAAATATGAGGGACTCAAGCTATTCTCTAAGGCAGGACAAGAAGCAATGGGTGGAAACTAATCAAGGAGAGAAGCAACTTAGAATTGAGAAATTTCCTGACAGTTAGAACAATTAATCAGTGGAACAGAAGTTGCCTCCAGCATCTCCTTAAAGACTTCCAGTGTTGGGGCATTCACAACTTCTGGAGGCAAATTCTGTTCCACTGATTAATTGTTCTCACTGTCAGGAAATTCCTCCTTAGTTCTAAATTGCTTTTCTCCTTGATTAGTTTCCACCCATTGCTTCTTGTTCTGCCCTCAGGTGCCTTGGAGAATAGCTTGACTCCCTCTTCTTTGGGGCAACCCCTGAGATATTGGAAGACTGCTATCCTGTCTCCCCTGGTCCTTCTTTTCATTAAACTAGACATCCCCACTTCCTGCAACCGTTCTTCATATGTTTTAGCCTCCAGTCCCCTCATCCTCTTTGTTGCTCTTCTCTGCACTCTTTCTAGAGCAGTGTTTCTCAACCTTGGCAACTTGAAGATGTCTGGACTTCAACTCACAGAATTCCCCAGCCAGCATTCGCTGGCTGGGGAATTCTGGGAGTTGAAGTCCAGACATCTTCAAGTTGCCAAGGTTGAGAAACACTGCTCTAGAGTCTCCACATCTTTTCTACATCGTGGCAACCAAAACTGAATGCCGTATTCCACGTGTGGCCTTAAGAGTTGGAAGGGACCTTGGAGGTCAGGGAATCTGAGAGGGGTTGATCTCCTCCCTCTCGTCTAAGGGCAGCACCCAGGTGAGGAATTGCCTGCAGAGTCACCTGCTTCCTGCTGACCTGGCAGGGCCAGGAAGGGAGCAGGTCTGCCATAAACCATCTCTCTCTCCATCCCTCCTTAGATATATTAGACGTCAATGCCTGAGGCAGCAGTCAGGATGAAGGTTATTTCAACAGAAACGTGTGTTGGCTTGCAAAGAGATTGTAACAGATTAACAGAGTTGGAAGGGACCTTGTAGGTCATCTAGTCCAACCCCCAAAAGAGGAGACCTTACACCATTTCACACAAATAACCGTCTTCTTTCAGTAAATGTGTTTTTATTTTTCCATTTTCATTTCGTACAGTCACATATATACTGTGCATAACCGGGGCCATATAACATTAAACAATAAACACAGCCATTCCTCTTGTCAACAAACCCCCCCAAAATAGAAACCCAATGTACCTCTTCGACCCTCCATACACCTCTTTCTTTCGCCCCCCTCCAACTTTCCATCTTCCCTCCATCCTTCCCCTCTATCCTACTTCCCCTCCCCCTCTACCACTCCTCTCTCCCGGTACACTTCCTCCCTTCCTTCTCACCCTCCCTCCCATCCTCTCTCCCACCCTGTCTACCCCAAATAACCGTCTTCTTGAAAGTCTGCAGTCTCTTCTTGAAAGCCTCCAGTGATGAAGCTCCCACAACTTCTGAAGGCAACTTCTGTTCCATGGGTTGATTGTTTCTCACTGTCAGGAAATTCCTCCTTATTTCCAGGTCGAATCTCTCCTTGATCAGTTTCCATCCATTATGCCCTGTCTGGCCTTCAGGTGCTTTGGAGAATAGCTTGACCCCCTTCCTCTCTGGGGCAGCCCCTCAAATATTGGAAGACTGCTATCCTGTCTCCCCTGGTCCTTCTCTTCACTAGATTAGCCAGGCCCAGTTCCTGCAACCATTCATCGTATGTTTGAGCCTCCAGTCCCCTCATCATCCTGGTTGCTCTTCTCTGCACTCTTTCTAGAGTCTCAACATATTTTTTTACATTGTGGTGACCAAAACTGGATGCGGTACTCGAGGTGTGGCCTTACTAAGGCTTTCTAGAGTGGTATTAATAGTATCTCACTTAATCTTGATTGTATCCCTCTGTAAATGCAATTTAGGAATGCATTGGCTTTTTTGGCTGCCGCTGCACACTACTGGTTCCCATTTAACTGGTTATCCACTAAGACTCCAAGATCCCTCTCCCAGTCACTGCTATTAAGCCTGGTTTCACCCAGTCTATATGTGTCTTTTTTGGTGTCCCCTGGAGTGGGGTGGGAACGGAGATTTTGGAGTATCCCTCGCCAGGAGTGGGCGAGAATGGAGTTTTCTTGCCTAAGCGTAAGACTTGACTTTTCTCTACATTGAATATCGTAAGTGCGAGGACCAGACGTAAGTCCCTTTTCTCAGTGTCCTGGTAACTTCAAATGCTTACTAAACTAAGTCGGGGACTATCTGATTTCACTTGCTTGGTGCCAATTGATCACTTTTGATGGAGGGCATAGAATCTGGGTTTTGACTAATTTCCCTGCCACTGAATGGCTGCTAAGAATTGTAAAACCTTCATTCTCTGCTTCCCCCCCCACCCCCCCACCCCACAGCCTTCTCCTGGGGGTGATTAATTGTTGATCCCCAAACAAATTACAAACCTCTTGACTCAGGCCCATAAATTTGCCTTTATGTGGCTTAATAAATCTTACTCCAGGCCAAGCGATATCAAGGGCTTTATTACTGTTTTAGTAGCCTGAATAGCGGTCATTGTGTTAATTCAAAACTTGGTGGGTTTAAAAAAAAAAAAAAAGAACTTGAAATTCAGGCATCCAAAACTTGGTTTGAAAGTGTACGGATTCCAAAAGGGACAGGTAACCCTTCTGTAAAAACGAGTTTTATTTCCTTTGGTCCAGGGGTGGATTCCTGCCAGTTCTAAGCTTTCTATAGAAGAGGTTCCACAAATCTCCAGTGCCATTTAGAACCGGTTCCACCTCCCTCTCCCTCTCCCGTCCGCACATCATCAAGATGAAGAGCGAGAGGAGGAATTCTGGGAGTTGAAGTCCACAAGTCTTAAAGTTGTCAAGTTTGAACACCCCTAGGGGTTTTTTTTTCCTAAAGGGTTAGGGGTGCGAGGGTCTCGTAACTTGACAGCTTTAAGACTTGCGTGCTTCAAATGCCAGAGTCTCTGAGCCAACATTTTGGTTGCTAAGCAAGAGCGTTGTTAAGTGAGTGTCACCACATTTTATAAGTTGGCCACGCCCACCCAGTTACATGGCCAGCAAGCCACTCCGACCATCACATGGCCAGCAAGCCACTCCCACAAAGCAGGCCATACCTACAGAAGAGGTTCTAAAGAATTTTGAAACCCACCATTGTTTTGGTCTATGTCAGAGGTGGGGAAGTATGGCCCTTTAAGACTTGTGGACTTCAACTCCCAGAATTCCTGAGCCAACTGCCAAGTGTTTTTTTTAAATCCTTCAGCATGCATGGGTGTCTTAAGAATTCTGGGAGTTGAAGTCCACAAGTCATAAAAGGGCCATAGTTCTCCCCCAATAGGTAACTATGTATGGATGTATGCATACAATAGTCTTAGAATACTTAGAGTAGAATAGAGCTGGAAGGGACCTTGGAGGTCTACTAGTCCAGCCTCCCTACAACTTCTGGTGGCAAACTGTTCCTCTGGTTAATTCCTTTGGTGCTCTCTGGTGTCTGAATTACAACTCCCGAAAGCCTGTGCTACTCTGACAATGGAGGTGCTAGGCGCATGGATGCGAGTTCATTGGCTTTGAACAGACACAGCATTATCCAATCAGTCTGTTTTGACACAGACCTCAAACTCACCAACTCACCAGAAGGCTGTGAGTTCTAGTCCCACCTTTGCCTGAAAGATGACTGGGTGATTTTGGACCAATCACCAGGAGACTGTGAGTTCTAGTCCCACCTTTGCATGAAAGATGGCTGGGTGACTTTGGACCAATCACCAGGAGACTGTGAGTTCTAGTCCCACCTTTGCCTGAAAGATGACTGGGTGATTTTGGACCAATCACCAGGACACTGTGAGTTCTAGTCCCACCTTTGCCTGAAAGATGACTGGGTGATTTTGGATCAATCACCAGGAGACTGTGAGTTCTAGTCCCACCTTTGCATCAAAGATGGCTGGGTGACTTTGGATCAATCACCAGGAGACTGTGAGTTTTAGTCCCACCTTTGCCTGAAAGATGACTGGGTGATTTTGGACCAATCACCAGGAGACTGTGAGTTCTAGTCCCACCTTTGCATCAAAGATGGCTGGGTGACTTTGGATCAATCACCAGGAGACTGTGAGTTCTAGTCCCACCTTTGCCTGAAAGATGACTGGGTGATTTTGGACCAATCACCAGGAGACTGTGAGTTCTAGTCCCACCTTTGCATCAAAGATGGCTGGGTGACTTTGGACCAATCACCAGGAGACTGTGAGTTCTAGTCCCACCTTTGCCTGAAAGATGACTGGGTGATTTTGGACCAATCACCAGGACACTGTGAGTTCTAGTCCCACCTTTGCCTGAAAGATGACTGGGTGATTTTGGATCAATCACCAGGAGACTGTGAGTTCTAGTCCCACCTTTGCATCAAAGATGGCTGGGTGACTTTGGATCAATCACCAGGAGACTGTGAGTTTTAGTCCCACCTTTGCCTGAAAGATGACTGGGTGATTTTGGACCAATCACCAGGACACTGTGAGTTCTAGTCCCACCTTTGCCTGAAAGATGACTGGGTGATTTTGGATCAATCACCAGGAGACTGTGAGTTCTAGTCCCACCTTTGCATCAAAGATGGCTGGGTGACTTTGAGCCAGTCACCAGAAGGCTGTGAGTTCTAGTCCCACCTTTGCCTGAAAGATGACTGGGTGATTTTGGACCAATCACCAGGAGACTGTGAGTTCTAGTCCCACCTTTGCATGAAAGATGGCTGGGTGACTTTGAGCCAGTCACCAGGAGACTGTGAGTTCTAGTCCCACCTTTGCCTGAAAGATAACTGGGTGACTTTGAGCCAGTCACCAGGAGACTGTGAGTTCTAGTCCCACCTTTGCCTGAAAGATGACTGGGTGATTTTGGATCAATCACCAGGAGACTGTGAGTTCTAGTCCCACCTTTGCATGAAAGATGGCTGGGTGACTTTGGACCAATCACCAGGAGACTGTGAATTCTAGTCCCACCTTTGCCTGAAAGATGCCTGGCTGACTTTGAGCCAGTCACCAGGAGACTGTGAGTTCTAGTCCCACCTTTGCATGAAAGATGACTGGGTGTCTTTGGACCAATCACCAGGAGACTGTGAGTTCTAGTCCCACCTTTGCCTGAAAGATAACTGGGTGACTTTGAGCCAGTCACCAGGAGACTGTGAGTTCTAGTCCCACCTTTGCCTGAAAGATGACTGGGTGATTTTGGACCAATCACCAGGAGACTGTGAGTTCTAGTCCCACCTTTGCATGAAAGATGACTGGGTGTCTTTGGACCAATCACCAGGAGACTGTGAGTTCTAGTCCCACCTTTGCCTGAAAGATAACTGGGTGACTTTGAGCCAGTCACCAGGAGACTGTGAGTTCTAGTCCCACCTTTGCCTGAAAGATGACTGGGTGATTTTGGACCAATCACCAGGAGACTGTGAGTTCTAGTCCCACCTTTGCCTGAAAGATGACTGGGTGACTTTGAGCCAATCACCAGGAGACTGTGAGTTCTAGTCCCACCTTTGCCTGAAAGATGACTGGGTGACTTTGGACCAATCACCAGGAGACTGTGAGTTCTAGTCCCACCTTTGCCTGAAAGATGACTGGGTGACTTTGGACCAATCACCAGGAGACTGTGAGTTCTAGTCCCACCTTTGCCTGAAAGATGGCTGGGTGACTTTGGACCAATCACCAGGAGACTGTGAGTTCTAGTCCCACCTTTGCCTGAAAGATGACTGGGTGATTTTGGACCAATCACCAGGAGACTGTGAATTCTAGTCCCACCTTTGCCTGAAAGATGACTGGGTGATTTTGGATCAATCACCAGGAGACTGTGAGTTCTAGTCCCACCTTTGCCTGAAAGATAACTGGGTGACTTTGAGCCAGTCACCAGGAGACTGTGAGTTCTAGTCCCACCTTTGCATGAAAGATGGCTGGGTGACTTTGGACCAATCACCAGGAGACTGTGAGTTCTAGTCCCACCTTTGCCTGAAAGATAACTGGGTGATTTTGGATCAATCACCAGGAGACTGTGAGTTCTAGTCCCACCTTTGCCTGAAAGATGACTGGGTGATTTTGGATCAATCACCAGGAGACTGTGAGTTCTAGTCCCACCTTTGCCTGAAAGATAACTGGGTGACTTTGAGCCAGTCACCAGGAGACTGTGAGTTCTAGTCCCACCTTTGCATGAAAGATGGCTGGGTGACTTTGGACCAATCACCAGGAGACTGTGAGTTCTAGTCCCACCTTTGCCTGAAAGATGACTGGGTGATTTTGGACCAATCACCAGGAGACTGTGAGTTCTAGTCCCACCTTTGCCTGAAAGATGACTGGGTGATTTTGGATCAATCACCAGGAGACTGTGAGTTCTAGTCCCACCTTTGCCTGAAAGATAACTGGGTGACTTTGAGCCAGTCACCAGGAGACTGTGAGTTCTAGTCCCACCTTTGCATGAAAGATGGCTGGGTGACTTTGGACCAATCACCAGGAGACTGTGAGTTCTAGTCCCACCTTTGCCTGAAAGATAACTGGGTGACTTTGAGCCAGTCACCAGGAGACTGTGAGTTCTAGTCCCACCTTTGCATGAAAGATGACTGGGTGACTTTGGACCAATCACCAGGAGACTGTGAATTCTAGTCCCACCTTTGCCTGAAAGATAACTGGGTGACTTTGAGCCAGTCACCAGGAGACTGTGAGTTCTAGTCCCACCTTTGCATGAAAGATGGCTGGGTGACTTTGGACCAATCACCAGGAGACTGTGAGTTCTAGTCCCACCTTTGCCTGAAAGATAACTGGGTGACTTTGAGCCAGTCACCAGGAGACTGTGAGTTCTAGTCCCACCTTTGCATGAAAGATGGCTGGGTGACTTTGGACCAATCACCAGGAGACTGTGAATTCTAGTCCCACCTTTGCCTGAAAGATGCCTGGCTGACTTTGAGCCAGTCACCAGGAGACTGTGAGTTCTAGTCCCACCTTTGCATGAAAGATGACTGGGTGTCTTTGGACCAATCACCAGGAGACTGTGAGTTCTAGTCCCACCTTTGCCTGAAAGATAACTGGGTGACTTTGAGCCAGTCACCAGGAGACTGTGAGTTCTAGTCCCACCTTTGCCTGAAAGATGACTGGGTGATTTTGGACCAATCACCAGGAGACTGTGAGTTCTAGTCCCACCTTTGCCTGAAAGATGACTGGGTGACTTTGAGCCAATCACCAGGAGACTGTGAGTTCTAGTCCCACCTTTGCATGAAAGATGACTGGGTGACTTTGGACCAATCACCAGGAGACTGTGAGTTCTAGTCCCACCTTTGCCTGAAAGATGACTGGGTGATTTTGGACCAATCACCAGGAGACTGTGAGTTCTAGTCCCACCTTTGCCTGAAAGATGGCTGGGTGACTTTGGACCAATCACCAGGAGACTGTGAGTTCTAGTCCCACTTTTGCATGAAAGATGACTGGGTGACTTTGGACCAATCACCAGGAGACTGTGAGTTCTAGTCCCACCTTTGCCTGAAAGATGACTGGGTGATTTTGGACCAATCACCAGGAGACTGTGAATTCTAGTCCCACCTTTGCCTGAAAGATGACTGGGTGATTTTGGATCAATCACCAGGAGACTGTGAGTTCTAGTCCCACCTTTGCCTGAAAGATGACTGGGTGATTTTGGACCAATCACCAGGAGACTGTGAATTCTAGTCCCACCTTTGCCTGAAAGATGACTGGGTGATTTTGGACCAATCACCAGGAGACTGTGAGTTCTAGTCCCACCTTTGCCTGAAAGATGACTGGGTGATTTTGGACCAATCACCAGGAGACTGTGAATTCTAGTCCCACCTTTGCCTGAAAGATGACTGGGTGACTTTGGACCAATCACCAGGAGACTGTGAGTTCTAGTCCCACCTTTGCCTGAAAGATGACTGGGTGATTTTGGACCAATCACCAGGAGACTGTGAATTCTAGTCCCACCTTTGCCTGAAAGATGACTGGGTGATTTTGGATCAATCACCAGGAGACTGTGAGTTCTAGTCCCACCTTTGCCTGAAAGATAACTGGGTGACTTTGAGCCAGTCACCAGAAGGCTGTGAGTTCTAGTCCCACCTTTGCCTGAAAGATAACTGGGTGACTTTGAGCCAGTCACCAGGAGACTGTGAGTTCTAGTCCCACCTTTGCATGAAAGATGGCTGGGTGACTTTGGACCAATCACCAGGAGACTGTGAATTCTAGTCCCACCTTTGCCTGAAAGATGCCTGGCTGACTTTGAGCCAGTCACCAGGAGACTGTGAGTTCTAGTCCCACCTTTGCATGAAAGATGACTGGGTGTCTTTGGACCAATCACCAGGAGACTGTGAGTTCTAGTCCCACCTTTGCCTGAAAGATAACTGGGTGACTTTGAGCCAGTCACCAGGAGACTGTGAGTTCTAGTCCCACCTTTGCCTGAAAGATGACTGGGTGATTTTGGACCAATCACCAGGAGACTGTGAGTTCTAGTCCCACCTTTGCCTGAAAGATGACTGGGTGACTTTGAGCCAATCACCAGGAGACTGTGAGTTCTAGTCCCACCTTTGCATGAAAGATGACTGGGTGACTTTGGACCAATCACCAGGAGACTGTGAGTTCTAGTCCCACCTTTGCCTGAAAGATGACTGGGTGATTTTGGACCAATCACCAGGAGACTGTGAGTTCTAGTCCCACCTTTGCCTGAAAGATGGCTGGGTGACTTTGGACCAATCACCAGGAGACTGTGAGTTCTAGTCCACTTTTGCATGAAAGATGACTGGGTGACTTTGGACCAATCACCAGGAGACTGTGAGTTCTAGTCCCACCTTTGCCTGAAAGATGACTGGGTGATTTTGGACCAATCACCAGGAGACTAATGAGTTCTAGTCCCACCTTTGCATGAAAGATGACTGGGTGACTTTGAGCCAATCACCAGGAGACTGTGAGTTCTAGTCCCACCTTTACATGAAAGATGGCTGGGTGACTTTGGACCAATCACCAGGAGACTGTGAGTTCTAGTCCCACCTTTGCCTGAAAGATGACTGGGTGATTTTGGACCAATCACCAGGAGACTGTGAGTTCTAGTCCCACCTTTGCCTGAAAGATGGCTGGGTGACTTTGGACCAATCACCAGGAGACTGTGAGTTCTAGTCCCACTTTTGCATGAAAGATGACTGGGTGACTTTGGACCAATCACCAGGAGACTGTGAGTTCTAGTCCCACCTTTGCCTGAAAGATGACTGGGTGATTTTGGACCAATCACCAGGAGACTATGAGTTCTAGTCCCACCTTTGCATGAAAGATGACTGGGTGACTTTGAGCCAATCACCAGGAGACTGTGAGTTCTAGTCCCACCTTTACATGAAAGATGGCTGGGTGACTTTGGACCAATCACCAGGAGACTGTGAGTTCTAGTCCCACTTTTGCATGAAAGATGGCTGGGTGACTTTGGACCAATCACCAGGAGACTGTGAGTTCTAGTCCCACCTTTGCCTGAAAGATGACTGGGTGACTTTGAGCCAATCACCAGGAGACTGTGAGTTCTAGTCCCACATTTGCATGAAAGATGGCTGGGTGACTTTGGTCCAATCACCAGGAGGCTGTGAGTTCTAGTCCCACCTTTGCATGAAAGGTAACTGGGTGACTTCTAGCCAGTACCCAGGAAACGGTGAGTTCTAGTTCTGCCTTAGGCACAAAAGTGGTTGAGTGACTTTAGGCCAATTATGAGGAGAATGTGAGTTCTAGTCCCACCTTTGCATGAAAGATGATGGGGTGACTTTGGACCAATCACCAGGAGACGGTGAGTTCTAGTTCTGCCTTAGGCACAAAAGCCGACTGGGCCACTCCCCCCTCTCTCATCCCACCTCACAGGGTTGTTGTTATGAGGGAAATAGAAGCAGGAAGAAGTGTGTGTTCTTCCCCCTTCAGTTACCGGTAAAGAAACAAAGGCAAGACAAAAATTTCTGATCAAGAATAAAAAGCAAGCTTTAGTAAGCCATAAATTAACTGGGTTTGCACCGCTTCGAAAGCTAAACCAAGCAATCCACTGTAGTTTCTGCAGGCATTGGGCCCGAGACCTTAAATCAATGTTTCTCAACCTTGGCTACTTGAAGATGTCTGGATTTCAACTCCCAGAATTCCCCAGCCAGCAAATGCTGGCTGGGGAATTCTGGGAGTTGAAGTCCAGACATCTTCAAGTAGCCAAGGTTGGGAAACACTGCCTTAAATGCTTGTTTCGGAAGGCAGCTGCATATCCGTGATTAGAATCCTTTTTTTGGGTGGGGGGATGCTTCCCCCCCCCACTTATTTATTATTTATTTACTTTTTATTTTCTTTATGCAAACATCACATCTTTGCTTTTTTTCCCCCCCAACCTGACTTAATTCTTTTTTAATTCCTCATTTTATGAGCTGAGGATTTGTTTCTTTTTAAAAAATAATATATCGGGGCGGGGAGTGGGAATGTGTGTGTTTGTGTGTTTTTTTTCCGTCCATGTCCATCCTCCACCCATCCTTTCGATTCTTTTGGGTGACCTGCCCTTCCTTTTCCTGTCTTCCCTACTTCCCCTTTCCGTTTCTAACCTTGCAAATCCTTTCCTTTCTTTGTCCTCCGTCATAAAAAGACTACAAAAAGATTAAAAACAGAAGGAAGGACCAGTTTAGGATTCCCTCCCCCCCATTTTAAACATTTGTGGTAACAGTTGTGATGAGAAAGTTGGCTTTTCTGTTTAAAAACAAAAAAAAATGTATTGTTAAAAGAGGTAGAAGAATTTGGAATCCTTTGTCTGGCTTTTAGAATAGAATAACAGTTGGAAGGGACCTCGGAGGTCTTCTAGTCCAACCCCCTGCCTAGGCAGGAAACCCTATACCGTTTCAGACAAATGGCTATCCAACATCTTCTTAAAGACTTCCAGTGTTGTTGGGGCATTCACAACTTCTGGAGGAAAACTTCTCTTCCACTGATTAATTGTTCTCACTGTCAGGAAATTCCTCCTTAGTTCTAAGTTGCTTCTCTCCTTGATTAGTTTCCACGCATTGTTTTCTCTCCGTCTTTCCATGAGAGATTTCTAGGAAACATAGTTAGTTGGACAAACCACAGTTTCCCCGTTCACGCAATAAATGGAGCTATGAAATCAAGCAGATGTTGGTCAAGGCAAGAGATGAGGACTTACCTATAAACCGAAAAGCAAAATTCCCAGAGACAATTTTGAAGGTGGATCCTATGTGTGTTATACTGAACCAGGGGTGGGATTCAGCGGCTTCGGACCGCTTCAGGAGAACCGGGTGCTAATCTTACATCTGGTTTACCAAACCAGTAATTGAAAAATAGGAGCCAGCCGTGTGCAGCAGCTGCCAAAAAAGCCAACACAGTTCTAGGCTGCTTAAACAGAGGGAGAGAATCAAGATCACATGAAGGGTTAATACCACTTTATAAGGCCACACCTGGAATACAGCATTCAGTTTTTGTTGCCACGATGTAGAAAAGATGTGGAGACTCTAGAAAGAGGGCAGAGAAGAGCAAGAAAGAGGATTAGGAAACGGGAGACTAAAACATATGAAGAACGGTTGCAGGAACTGGGTAGGTCTAGTTTAATAGAAAGAAGGACCAGGGGAGACATGATAGCAGTCTTCCAATATCTCAGGGGTTGCCACAAAGAAGAGGGAGTCAAGCTATTCTCCAAGGCACCTGAGGGCAAGACAAGAAGCAACAGATGGAAACTAATCAAGGAGAGAAGCAACTTAGAACCGAGGAGAAATTTCCTGACAGTTAGAACAATTAATCAGCAGAACAGAAATTGCCTCCAGAAGTTGTGAATGCCCCAACACTGGAAGTCTTTAAGAAGATGCTGGATAGCCATTTGTCTGAAACGGTATAGGGTTTCCTGCCTAGGCAGGGGGTTGGACTAGAAGACCTCCAAGGTCCCTTCCAACTCTGCTATTGTATTGTATTGTATTGTATTGTATTGTATTGTATTGTATTGTATTGTATTGTATTGTATTGTATTGTATTGTATTGTATTGTATTGTATTGTATTGTATTGAAAAGACTGGCTGGCCCCGCTCTGCCCCTCCCAGGAGTCTTTGCGCAGCCTGTTTTGGATTCCAGGTTAATTTAAGACCCACCTGGAGGCTCTGGGAAAGTAAAAAACGGGACTCCCTGAAGTCCAGAAACGGGTCTGTTTCTGGTCTCCAGAGCACGGGGGAGTCCATTTTTACCCTCCCGGAGGCTCGAAAAACCCTCCAGAGCATTGAAGGGTGAAAAATGGGCCTCCTGGATCTTCCAGAAGTCCAGAAACGGGCCCGTTTCCGGTTCCAAAGGTCCTCTGAAGCCCAGGGGAGGCTGTTTTTGCCCTCCGGAGGCTCGAGAAAAGCCTCCGGAGTCCTGAAGGGCAAAAAAACTGGCCTCCGTTCTGGAAATTCAGAAATAGGCCCGTTTCCAGCCTCTGGAGAGCCTCCGGAGCTCGGGAGAGGCTACCTTCGCCCTCCTGGAGGCTCGAAGAAAGCCTCCAGAGCCTTGAAGGGCAAAAAAATGGGATTCCTGAATGCTCCGGAAGTCCAGAAATGGGGCATGTCTCTCGCCTCTGGAACGCCTCCAGAGCCCATGGAAGGCCGTTTTCACTCTCCCGGAGGCTCGAGAAAAGGGAGGGGGAACCCTGGGGAGGGCGAAAACACGGTTCCACCACAAAACCGCGTTCGACTAAAGGGCGCTCGACGAAACCGCGTAGCTGACGTCATCACAGCGCGGAGAAAAAAGCATGCTGTAAACGCTAAACCTAAAATTAACCCCTAAACCTAAACCTAACCCCCCTAAACCTAACCCTAAACCTAACCCTTAACCTAACCCTAACCCTAACCCTAACCCTAACCCTAACCCTAACACTAACACTAAACCTAACCCTTAACCTAACCCTAAACCTAATCCCTAACCCTTAACCTAACCTAAACCTAACCCTAACCCTTAACCTAACCCTAAACCTAACCCTAACCCTTAACCTAACCCTAACCTTAAACCTAACCCTAAACCTAACCCTTATCTTAACTTGAATCGGCTTGCTTTCAAAGCGCTATTTAAAGCGCCCTTCTTTCTCCGCGCTCGCTGTTGTCGCCCTGCTGATGATGTCAGCGACGCGGTTTAATCGGGCGCGCTTTAGTCGAGCGCGGTTTTGTCGTGCCACGGAAAATACCCCCCCCCTTGGTGCAGGATGGCCACCATGCCCATATACCCACCCAGGAACCGGGCAGCAAACTGGTTGCTCAAATTTTTTAATCCCACCCCTGTCCTGACCCTCCAACTTCGCTTGTATTTTCAAGGTTATTCTGTGTTGTTGTTTTTTTAATTGGCTGAAAACCAAAGTTGGGATCTCGTGAAGCCGAATGCAAACCTCGGCTAATTCCGAACAGTTGTTTCCACCTTTGAAGCAGCCGTTTTCCCAGAGAGTTTTGATCTTGTCACGGGCTGGTTTCTCATGCAAAGCAGGTGTTTCAAAAGGAAAATAAGGCTATTTTCAACTCAGAAACATTTCTGGAATGCTGGAACGGCATCAAAATAATTTTTAGAACAACCTTTCCGCTTGCTCGAATATATATATATATATATATAAATAAAAAGTCTTTTGTTTCTCCAATTCCCAGATGGGCTTGTTTTTCCCCCAAACAGACACTCCAAACGCTTTTAAGAGATAATCCGCAACGTACAATGACAGTAATGGGGCTCAAAATTTCCATTGCTTTCCAAGGCAGTCGTTAAGTGAGCTTCTCCCCCTTATTCTACCACTTTTTCTCAGCGCTATTACGAAGCGAATCACCATGGTCGTTAAGTGAATCCGGCGGTGTTAAGCGAATGTGGGTCCTGGAGTCTGGGGAAGGCTCTGATGAGGGCTCTGTGTTGGAGGCAGAGAGGGGGCCAGAGCCGTCCGACAGTTATTAGCTGCCCTCGGAGTCAACATCAGTGGGGCAGAAGAACAGCTGGAGCCTGTTCCTGATGCACGCATGCGCAGAGCTGTCAGGAGAAGGGAAGGCGCTAAAGAACAGGGGTCGACTTGGGAGTAAGGCCACAGATGGACGATGAATGGCCCCTCCCAGAAGGAATAAAAGAGGGAGCGCCAGGGGAGTGGAGTTTGCAGGAGACCATTAGTTCCCTTCATTGGTTCGTGGCTCTCCGAGACTCCTTGCCAAGTTCTGCAGAGATCGGCCTGGCAGCTCTCCAAGCCAGATGAGGTCTGTGACTGTAAATCCTCCCTGGAAAGACTTTGCTGGATGGGAAGGAGCAGAATTCACAGCAAATTAATAAAAGGGTTTTTTGTCGGGACAAGGAGTTTGCTTCAGGCTCTTGGGAAGCATCGGTCAGAAGAATACGAATCTCCCGCCGTCTCTTTTCCATGCCTGATTAATTAGGACGGATCCTTTCTAAGTTTCTTCCTCTGTCCGTTGTTCAGTTGTGGGAATCTCTTCCTTTTATCTCATCATTCCCCAGGTGTCTTCTTCCCGTCTTCCGAGGCTGGTCTCACATCCCGTTGCCAACTGCCCCTCAAAATGCTGAGTGGGTGGAGCTGAAGTAAGCTGTGGGTGGAGCTAAAGGGGATTCCCTTTTAAGCTTCGTCCCTACCTCTCCCATCTCGGGACTATTTTTTCTCGCTGTGTCCTTTTGATGAATTCATCAAGTTAATCAGCTCGTTCTGGTGGGCTTCCTCAGCGACCATCTGTGAGTTTAGATGAATTGTATTCCACTAGAGGAAAGGCTGCCCCCCCAAAACACCCACCCCACCCTCCAATTAGCCCCATCTGGGCTTGTTGGAACTACAGTTCTAATCGTCATCAGACAGAAGAGGGATTTTACAGGCGGTCCTTGACTTACGACCACAATTTCTGTTGCAAAGGGCGACGAGGGTCACTTCCCCCCCCCCCCAGTGCTATTGTAACTTGAAATCAACAGTATGTTCTAGTCGCAGCTTAGACGGGAAAGCTGGTTGGGTAATTGTGGACAAATCACCAGGAGATGGTGACTTTAGATCAATCACCAGGTGACGGTGAGTTCTAGTCCCACCTTAACCATGAAAACAAGCTGGGTGACTTTGGATAAACCACCAGGTGACCGTGAGTTCTAGTCCTGCCTTAAGCATGAAATCGAACTGAGTGATTCTGGGCCAATCACCAGGAGACAGGGAGTTCTAGTCCCACCTTAGGCATGAAAGCTGGCTGGCTGACTTTGGACTAATCACCAGGTGACCGTGAGTTCTAGTCCTGCCTTAAGCATGAAATCGAACTGAGTGATTCTGGGCCAATCACCAGGAGACGGAGAGTTCTACTCCCACCTTAAGCATGAAAGCTGGCTGGGTGACTTTGGACTGATCACCAGGTGACTGTGAGTTCTAGTCCCGCCTTAGGCGTGAAAGATGGCTGAATAACATTGGACCAATCACCAGGAGACCGTGAGTTCTAGTCCCGCCTTAGGCATGAAAGCTGGCTGGGTGTGACTTTGGACTGATCACCAGGTGACTGTGAGTTCTAGTCCTGCCTTAGGCATGAAAGATGGCTGAATAACATTGGACTTATCACCAGGAGACGGTGAGTTCTAGTCCCACCTTAAGCATGAAAGCTGGCTGGGTGACTTTGGACTGATCACCAGGTGACTGTGAGTTCTAGTCCTGCCTTAGGCATGAAAGCTGGCTGGGTGTGACTTTGGACTAATCACTAGGTGACCATGAGTTCTAGTCCTGCCTTAGGCATGAAAGATGGCTGAATAACATTGGACCAATCACCAGGAGACCGTGAGTTCTAGTCCCGCCTTAGGCATGAAAGCTGGCTGGCTGACTTTGGACTAATCACCAGGCGACCGTGAGTTCTAGTCCTGCCTTAGGCATGAAAGCCGACTGGGTGTCCCTCGGGGTCAATCACCAGGAGACAGAATTCTAGTCCTGTGTTAGGCATGAAAGTTGGCTGAGTAACTTTGGGCCAATCACCAGGAGATAGTGAGTTCTAGTTTCACTTTAGGCATGGAACTAGCCGGGTGACTTCGGGCCAATCACCAAGGAACAGTGAGTTCTAGCCTCAGTTTAACCATGAAAGCCAGCTGGGTGACTTTGGTCCAAACACTCTCTCTCTCAGCTCAACGCACCTCATAGGGTTGTTACTCCTCGCAGGAGGAAGATGTGTTAGATCAGTGTTTCTCAACCTTGGCAACTTGAAGAGGTCCGGACTTCAACTCCCAGAATTCCCCAGCAGTGGTTAGGACAGTGTTTCTCAACCTTGTCAACTTGAAGATGTCCGGACTTCAACTTCCAGAATTCCCCAGCCAGCATTCGCTGGCTGGGGAATTCTGGGAGTTGAAGTCCAGACATCTTCAAGTAGCCAAGATTGAGAAACACTGTGTTAGATACTGTATGCTCAACGGCACAAGTTATTTGTAAAAATAATAAAGGCGGGATACAAACAAATAAATTAATAAGAAATATTACGCCAGGCTCATGTCGAGCACCGCGCTAGTTGCCAGTCGGTTCCCGGGGACGATTCAAGGAGCTGGTTTTCTGACTGCTCCATTAGCTCAGCCACATCTGTTTCCCCCACATCTGCCAGAAACTCCGTTCTTTGCGAGAGAAATTCATCCCGCCACCGTTCAACGCTTGCTCTGCTCCCTCTCGTTTGCTGGTCGTCCGCTTCAGCCTGGGAATAGTTTTTCTAAGATCCGATACATGAAATCCACATCTGTCACACTTAAAACCCAGCGTACTGGAATTGGCACCGCAGCGGTGGGTGGTTTCGAAAGTCCTTTAAATCTTTCTGCCAACAATAAAAAGGGGGGAACAAGGGAAAAGGAAGGGAAAATTAGCAAGAGTAAGTTGGCTTCAAAAAATACCCTCCTGCCTCTATGGGAGTGTTAGATTGGTGCTTTTTCAGTCTTGGCCAATTTAAGATGTGTGAAACGATAATTTCTTTATAGCGGCAGCTGTGTGATGATGAATCTATGGCACGCGTGCCAGAACTGGCACCCAGTGTCACATGAAGGGTTAATACCACTTTACAAGGCCTTGGAAAGGCCACACTTGGAATACGGCATTCAGTTTTGGTCGCCATGATGTAGAATAGCAATAGCAATAGCAATAGCAGTTAGACTTATATACCGCTTCATAGGGCTTTCAGCCCTCTCTAAGCGGTTTACAGAGTCAGCATATCACCCCCACAGTCTGGGTCCTCATTTCACCCACCTCGGAAGGATGGAAGGCTGAGTCAACCTTGAGCCCGTGAGATTAGAACCGCTGAACTGCAGATAACAGTCAGCTGAAGTGGCCTGCAATACTGCACCCTAACCACTGCGCCACCTCGGGTCCAGAAAAGATCTGGAGGCTCTGGAAAGAGTTTGAGTTTGAGTTTAATTTTATTTATAGGCCGCCCAATCCCGGAGGACTCCGGGCGGCTTACAGCGAGGGAAAGAAAAATAATAAAAGAGAATAAGAATAATAATTTTAAAAAACAGGTTAAAAACAACACAGATACATTCATTTCGGTTGGGGCTGGACCTCAACAATGAGGTCAACAGCCCCAGCTCTGCCAGAATAGCCAGGTCTTGACAGCTTTTCTGAAGGCCATGAGAGTGGGTAAGGTCCGGATTTCTGGGGGTAGTTCGTTCCAAAGGGTCGGAGCAGCCACAGAGAAGGCCCTCCCTCCGAGGAGTCGCCAGCCGACATTGTCTGGCTGACGGCATCTGAAGGAGGCCCACCCATGTGGGATCTTACTGGCCGTTGGGAGGAGTGTGGCAGTAGGTGGACTCGCAGGTATGCTGGCCCTAAGCCATGTAGGGCTTTAAAGGTGATAACCAACACCTTGAATTGTATCCGGAGACCAATAGGTAGCCAGTGCAGCTCGCGGAGGATAGGTGTAACATGGGTGTATCTAGGTACACCCAATATCGCTCGCGCGGCTGCATTCTGGACTAGTTGTAGTCTCCGAACACTTTTCAAGGGTAGCCCCATGTAGAGCGCGTTGCAGTAAGAATGCAGAGAAGAGCAACAAAGAGGATTAGGGGACTGGAGGCTAAAACATAGGAAGAACGGTTGCAGGAACTGGGAATGTCTAGTTTAATAGAAGATGGAAAAAAAATGCTACTCCGTCACAGCGGCTGTAGTAGCTTCCAAGTCTCATACCGTCAATTGTCTTGTTCGTGTTCCCACGCACGACTGGCGGCGGTAGCTACTCCCAGACCCATGCTCCTCTTTCTCCTCCACTGTGGTAGCATGTGAGAAAGACCTTGGGAGGACAGGCTAAGAGAGGATGCCAAGGGAAGCGTCAGATAAGAGACACCTGAGCCTTCAGCTGCATAACGGCTGGAGATGGAGGCTCGGAAGAGAAATCCCTCCCTTGGTTCTCTCTGAGCTCGGTTGATTTCTTGCCGACATTTCAAGACCCAAGTACGTAACCTCATCAGTGCTTGAAGGGAGTGGAGTTTGTGGAGAGGAGGAGGAGGAGGAGGAGGAGGAGGAGGAGGAGGAGGAGGAGGAGGAGGAGGGGGAGGGGGAGGACTGTGGTGTCTTTGCTGCTCAGTTTTCTGGTAGACATTTCATGGCCCAACTAGGTAAAAGCATCAGTGGTAGAAGAGAGGGGACTTGCAGAGTGTAGAAGAAAGGGAGGAGGAAGAGAAAGAGGAAGCGGAAGATGAATAGGAGAGGAGGAAGACTGTTGTACCTTGATACTCTTCGAGTTTGCTTATTGTAGTTACTTCATGTCCCAACTAGGGCCGTGTTCTCTATCAGCTCCAATTCATCTTTCCAAAATCTGAGAACCAGTCTTCCCATTTTTTTACCCATGAAACTCTAATCCACCCTTTGTGGGGGGGGGGACCCTACCTTTTTACCACCCTGTACATATATATATGTTTCCTGAGGTTTTCGCGGGTGTTAGTATGTAGGTCTCTAGTTATTCGGGTTTTCTCCCGCGTAAAATTGGAGATGTCTTGCCGACGTTTCGACGAAGTCCCATTCGTCATCTTTAGGCTTCTTCAGGCTTGGTGCTTCCAGGAGAGATCTCACATTGCTCCTCGAAGCACCAATATATATATATATATATATGGGACGCGGTGGCTCAGTGACTAAGATGCTGAGCTTGTTGATCAGAAATGTAGGCAGTTCGGCGCTTCAAATCCCTCGCGCCGCGTAATGGAGGGAGCTCCCGTGACTTGTCCCAGCTTCTGCCAACCTAGCAGTTCGAAAGCACGTAAAAAATGCAAGTAGAAAAATAGGAACCACCTTTGGTGGGAAAATAACAGCGTTCCGTGCGCCTTCGGCGTTTAGTCATGCCAGCCACATGACCACGGAGACGTCTTCGGAAAGCACTGGCTCTTCGGCTTTGAAATGGAGGTGAGCACCGCCCCCTAGAGTCGGGAACGACTAGCACAGATGTGCGAGGGGAACCTTTACCTTTTACCTAACCTCTAGATGGGATAGATTCAGGGCGACTGGATGGAGCCAAGCATTTGCTCGCCAGATGCCCTTCCTGACGCCTACACACAGTTCACAGCAGATGTTTTCAAAACAGGTCGGACATCCTCCTTTCTGCGGGTGTCGCCGCCTCGCCAGAAGTCCCATCCTGACCTTCCTTTTCCGACATCTTGATCTCCTCGGCATGGGATGTCTTCGGATTTTTTTACCCATGAAACTCTTAATTGACCTTTTTTTGGGGGGGGACCCTCCCTGTTTACAGCCCTGTAACCCCTATTTGAGGTAAATTCAGGGTGACTGTATGGAGCCGAGCATTTACTGGCTGGTTTCCTTTCCTGACACCTACAGAGTTCACAGGTCGGACATCAGAGGTGGATTCCTACCAGTTTGGCCTGGTTTGGTCGAACGGGTAGCAGTATGCCGGCCTAAGTCACAGAACCGGCAGCGACCCAGGCTGGCCCCGCCTCCGAACCAGTTCCCCGATTAGCCTCAGTAGGCGCCGCCATCTTGTTTTTGAGCTCCGTGCAGGCGCAGAACAATTTCTATTGAACTGCGCATGCACGCATCCAGCGCCCGGAGCACGCCCACGAACAAACCGGCAGTAACGCCGGCTAGAGCCCACCCCTGTCAGACCTCCCCTATGTGGGTGTCGCCATCCCAACCTTCCTTTCCCGACATCTCTGCCTCCTCGGCACCGGATGTCCCATGTTTTAAACGCGCTCCATAACGGCGCGCTCTCACTCCCTCACAGCTGCCGTTCCTTGGCAGTGGGACTCCCGTTGTCAGCAGCCGAGGCTTCTCCGCCGGAGCGTGTTTCTTTTTTAATTAAGAAGCATTTGGATGCGGCTGGTGGCGTTGGCAACAGCTCGTTCTGAGAAAGCAGCCAATTGCAACGGCGGTTTTTAATGGGCGCTCGTGTTCGATCCTTAATCCCACCATGCATGTAATACATTTCCGATTATCGTCCTGCCAAGGCATCTTAATTATTCCGGGGAGCCAGCGAGACGGATGAACCGTGGGCAATAGATTTCGCCGGATGCTTAAGCCCTGGCAACATCATCGGGCGATGAGGGGAGCGGGGGGGGGGGGGGAACTACCGTATTCCTGGATTCGCAACACCCCCGATATCCTGACTCTCTAAATTCAGGCCATCCTCGGCTTATGACTGCAATGGAGGCCAAACTTTCCATCGCTAAGCAAGACAATTGCTAAGTGAATTTTGCCCCGTTTTTACGGCTTTATTTGCCGCAGTCATTAAGCGGAGCACTGCAGTTGTTCAATTCTTAAGTGCCGGTTCTTAAGTGAATCCGATTTCCCCCTTGACTATGCCGGTGAGGAGGTCACAAAAAGGGTCAAAAAATGCGACCCCGGTACACTGCAACCCGTCGTAAATACGAGTCAGTGGCCAAGCGTCTGAATTTTGATCACGGGAACTAAGGGAATGCTGCAACAGTCGTGAGCGTGAACCATGGCCATAATTCAGTGCCGTTGTCACTTGGAACAGTCACTAAACGGACTGTTGTAAGTCGAGGACTGCCTGTAAATGGTGGTGATGTGATCTGAGGAGGTTGGAAACGGTCATAAATGCAGGCCGGTTGCCCAGGGGATAAATGTCAGCTTTTTGAATCTGGGTTGTGAGTCCCTTTTGGGGGGATCCATCGTAACTTTGAATGGTTCAATCAATCAATCAGAATAAAGGTGGAAGGGACCTTGGAGGTCCTCTAGTCCAGCCTCCTGCTCAAGCAGGAGACCCTAGACCATTTGAGACAAGGGGCTCTCCAGTCTCCTCTTAAAAGCCTCCAGGGATGAAGCACCCACAACTTCTGGTGGCAAGCTGTTCCACTGGTTAATTGTCCTCCCTGTTAGGAAGTGGCTACTTAATTCCAATGTTGCTTCTCTCCTTGATTCAGTTTCCATCCGTTGTTTCTCGTCTTGTCTTCTGGTGCTTTGGAGAATAAATTGACCCCCCACCCCCCGTTTTATTCTTTGGGGCAGCCCCTCAAATATTGGAAGACTGCTATCCTGTCTCCCCTGGTCCTTCTTTTCTCTAGACTAGCCAGGCCCAGTTCCTGCAACCTTCCTTTGTACGTTTTAGTCTCCAGGCTGTTAAGCAGGGGGTTGGACTAGAAGACCTCCAAGGTCCCTTCCATTCTATTCTATTCTTTCCAGTATTTCTGTTCTGTTCTGTTCTATTCTAATCTAATTTCATTCTATTCTACTCTCTATATTCTATTCTATTCTATTCTTCGCACTTTCTATTCTATTCTGTTCTATTCCATTCTATTCCATTCCATTCTAATTTCATTCTATTCTATTCTATTCTATTCTATTCTATTCTATTCTATTCTATTCTTATACTCTACTCTACTCTATTCTACTCTATTCTATTCTAAATCTATTCTACTCTATTCTGTATTCTTTTGTATTCTATTCTTTCCACTTTCTAATTCTATTTCTATTTCTATTCCATTCCATTCCATTCCATTCTATTCTTTCCACTATTTCTATTTCCATTCCATTCCATTCTATTTTATTTTATTCTATTCTTTCCACTATTTCTAATTCTATTTCTATCCCATTCCATTCCATTCCGTTCCGTTCTGTTCTATTCCATTCTATTCCATTCCATTCTATTCTAATTTCATTCTATTCTATTCCATCCCATCCCATCCCATCCCATTCTATTCTATTCTATTCTATTCTATTCTATTCTATTCTATTCTTTCAATTATTTCTAATTCTATTTCTATCCCATTCCATTCTATTCTATTCTATTCTATTCTTTCCACTATTTCTATCTCTATTCCTATTCCATTCTATTCTTTCCTGACACGCGTCCAAAGGGCTGGGGATGATGGGACCACTTTGGGGTTCTGCGTTCATAACGACAGTCTGTAACCAAAGCTCTACCTGTTTTATTTCCAGACCAGTGCGGTGTTGTGTCTGGGCGGTTGTGCCCTTTTGGCTTTCAGCGCCCTGCTGGCGGTCATCGTCCTCTTCCTTCCCAGCGGTCAGTGTGAGAGACGGCTCTGCACCCTGGCTGGGTACATTCAGACAGCGGCCGGTAAGTGCGTCACAATCCTGTAGGTTTGCTTCAGGGAATTTGCCAGGCATCTCCGATCTCAACTATCTACCGCAACTGGCCCCATTTGGTGTTTTTTCAAATGAGTCCACTTTAAGATGGCTGGACTTCAACTCCCAGAATTCCCCCAGGCAGTTGAGGTCTACCCACCTCAAAGCATGCTGGCTGGGGAATTCTGGGAGTTGAAGTCCAGCCATCTTAAAGCATGCTGGCTGAGGAATTCTGGGAGTGGAAGTCCAGCCATCTTAAAGTGTGTGGCTGAGGAATTCTGGGAGTTGAAGTCCAGCCATCTTAAAGCGTGTGGCTGAGGAATTCTGGGAGTTGAAGTCCAGCCATCTTAAAGCGTGTGGCTGAGGAATTCTGGGAGTTGAAGTCCAGCCATCTTAAAGCATGCTGGCTGGGGAATTCTGAGAATGGAAGTCCAGCCATCTTAAAGTATGTGGCTGAGGAATTCTGGGAGTTGAAGTCCAGCCATCTTAAAGCGTGTGGCTGAGGAATTCTGGGAGTTGAAGTCCAGCCATCTTAAAGCGTGTGGCTGAGGAATTCTGGGAGTTGAAGTCCAGCCATCTTAAAGTATGCTGGCTGGGGAATTATGGGAATGGAAGTCCAGCCATCTTAAAGTGTGTGGCTGAGGAATTCTGGGAGTTGAAGTCCAGCCATCTTAAAGCGTGTGGCTGAGGAATTCTGGGAGTTGAAGTCCAGCCATCTTAAAGCGTGTGGTTGGGGAATTCTGGGAATGGAAGGCCAGCCATCTTAAAGCATGCTGGCTGGGGAATTCTGAGAATGGAAGTCCAGCCATCTTAAAGCGTGTGGCTGAGGAATTCTGGGAGTTGAAGTCCAGCCATCTTAAAGCGTGTGGCTGAGGAATTCTGGGAGTTGAAGTCCAGCCATCTTAAAGCGTGTGGCTGAGGAATTCTGGGAGTTGAAGTCCAGCCATCTTAAAGCGTGTGGCTGAGGAATTCTGGGAGTTGAAGTCCAGCCATCTTAAAGTGTGTGGCTGAGGAATTCTGGGAGTTGAAGTCCAGCCATCTTAAAGCGTGTGGCTGAGGAATTCTGAGAGTTGAAGTCCAGCCATCTTAAAGCATGCTGGCTGGGGAATTCTGGGAATGGAAGTCCAGCCATCTTAAAGTGTGTGGCTGAGGAATTCTGGGAGTTGAAGTCCAGCCATCTTAAAGCACGTTGGCTGGGGAATTCTGGGAGCTGAAGTTTATCCATCTTAAAAGGGGCCTAGTCTGAAAAACAGTGGTCTAATTCTGCATTTGATTTTGCCTGTTCGTAACCCCTTCCTGCTTTCGAAATAGAGTCATACTGTCCCGCTGAATTCATGAAGTTATATGTATATTGCTCACTATTTCAAAATCCCAATAATATCACTGCAGAGCATGTTCAAAAGTCTAAAGCAATATGAGTAAGATGAGGATTAGACATATAGTATGATTTCAAGCAGGACATCTGTCATTCAAAAGGTCCGTGTTTGCATATCAGTTCTTGACTTCCTGCCATCCATTTGGCAGCCGTTC
The DNA here is from genome assembly GCF_051295495.1 of Thamnophis sirtalis. Lineage (NCBI taxonomy): Eukaryota > Metazoa > Chordata > Lepidosauria > Squamata > Natricidae > Thamnophis > Thamnophis sirtalis. The sequence goes on along the minus strand of NW_028261397.1, from coordinate 3,624,207 downwards.
AAAGGGCATTGAGAAAAGTGATTTACAGCTAGTCCTCACACTTACGACCATCGTAACAAGGTCGCAGGGCCATGGGATTGCCATTTGAATCCTGTCTCCAACAAAGGGGGAAGGTAAATTTGCTGAAATCTGAGATGGTCTCTTCCATAGCCGGCGCAAGGCGGGAAACACGGTTCAAATTTTCACGCTGGCTTGGTGCGGTCACCGCGCACGCGGCAGCTGTCATCTTCGCTCTCCGAACCTTCAGGCTCTGTAGCCTCGCGTTGCACGCCCGCGCTCTTCCGCACGCTTTTAGGCGTGTTTTGGCACTGCAGGGTTTCCATCAATTTAACGGCAGACTCAGTGGCCCCGGCTTCATCTAGGGCAGTGTTTCTCAACCTTGGCAATTTGAAGATGTCCGGACTTCAACTCCCAGAATTCCCCAGCCAGCGAATGCTGGCTGGGGAATTCTGGGAGTTGAAGTCCGGACATCTTCAAGTTGCCAAGGTTGAGAAACACTGATCTAGGGTGATTTGACGCATCAGGTTAGATTTAGCTAGTCGTCTCCTCTGCAGGTCAATATCTCTAACACCACATATGATATGGTCAAGTATAAGTTCATCGAGATCTCTAAACTCGCTGTACGCTGCGGCCTTTCTAAGCGCCGCAACGTATTCATTGATGGATTCACCCTCTTTCTGTTTGCGAGTGTTAAAATTTATGCCTTCTGACATGTTTAGACGGTCTGGGTGCGTGGTGTGGCCTCAGCGTCTGTTTGTAACACCGATCAAGCGACCGATTGGAGTTGCGCTGGCTCGGACAAGTCTTTTGCCGTCTCGAACACTTCCCGTCCGCCGTAGCTCAGGGACATGTTCTTCTTTCGGCCTCCAGAAAGGCCCATGAGGTCGATAGCTTCGAGGAAGCAGTCGAACCTCAGCCTGTAGGATTCCCAGTGCTCGGTGACTGGGTTGTACGGAGTCGGTGGGGCGTGCATGGCCATCTTGTGTCTCTGAGGGCGTTTGAAATAGCTGCTCAAAGATGGCTGCTTGATGCCGCGCTGAGCTCCGGGCTGGATTCACTTGCTGAATTGTTGTGCTATTTCTATTGCTATTTGTTTGCCTAGTTGCCTTCCAATCCAATCTTCGTCGCTAGTGTTAGATCGAGTAAAGGAAAGGCACACTCAGGCATAGGCAACAACAGCTCTTTATTAACTCAGTAGCAACTATGTACAATCCAGCGAAGGTTCAGTCTGTCAGCAGCCCTTTTATAGGGAGCTGTCAGGCCCTTCGACCAATCAGGTTGAATCTCTGTTCCCGCCGGAACAGAGGACCCTGGTGAAAACCATTGTAACTGCTTCTGGTATCTAACACTATTCTTATTTCTATTCTTTTCTGTTCCATTCCATTCTCTATTCCGTTCTGTTCTGTTCTAATTCTGTTCTGTTTTGTTCTGTTCTGTTCTACTCTACTCTATTCTAATTTCTATTCTATTCTATTCTACATTCCATTCTATTCTGCTCTTTCCAATTTCTATTCTAATTTCTATTCTATTCTGTTCTGTTCTATTCTATTCTATATTCTATTCTATTCTGCTTTCCAATTTCTATTATATTCTAATTTCTATTCTATTCCTATTCTATTCTATTCTATTCTAATTTCTATTCTTTTCCATTATTTGCTATTCTATTCCATTCCATTCTATTCCAATTGCTATTCTATCCTATTTGCTATTCTAATTTCTATTCTATTCTTTCTATTCTTTTCCATTCCATTCCATTCTCTTTTCTGTTCTGTTCTGTTCTACTCTGCTCTGCTCTACTCTACTGTAATTTCTATTCTTTTCTTTTCAATTCTTTTCTTTTCAATTCTTTTCAATTCCATTATATTCTATTCCAATTGCTATTCTATTCTGCTATTCTAATTTCTATTCTATTCCACTCCATTATCTGTTCTGTCCTGTCCTGTTCTGTTCTATTCTGCTCTGCTCTGCTCTACTCTAATTTCTATTCTTTTCTTTTCTATTCTTTTCAATTCCATTATATTCTATTCCATTATATTCTATTCCAATTCGCTATTCTATTCTATTTGCTATTCTAATTTCTATTCTATTCCATTCCATTCCATTCTCTATTCTATTCTGTTCTGCCCTGTTCTGCTCTGTTCTAATTTCTATTCTTTTCTATTCTATTCTATTCTTTTCTTTTCAATTCTTTTCTTTTCAATTCTTTTCGATTCCATTATATTCTATTCCAATTCGCTATTCTATTCTATTTGCTATTCTAATTTCTATTCTATTCCATTCCATTCTCTATTCTATTTTGTTCTGTCCTGTCCTGTCCTGTTCTGTCCTGTTCTGTTCTATTCTGCTCTGCTCTACTCTAATTTCTATTCTATTCTTTTCAATTCTTTTCAATTCCATTATATTCTATTCCATTCTATTCTATTCCAATTCGCTATTCTATTCTATTTGCTATTCTAATTTCTGTTCTATTCCATTCCATTCCATTCTCTATTCTATTCTGTTCTGTTCTATTCTGTTTTCTTCTGTTTTGTTCCGTTCCGTTCCATTCTAATCTCATTCAGTGCGATCCTTAACTGTGATGCCTGCCCTTGTGACCGACCTGCCAGAATTCCCATCCGGGGCAATTTCATGCTTGTGTTTCCTGTGCTCAGGGCCAGGCAGCGGCTGTCACAACCTGTCACCAGGCTATTTTGTAGCTCCACAACTCTGGGTTTTCCTTGCGTCACTGGTTCCTGCTATGAAACGCTCCGTAGGAGTGAGCCTTCCTGGCTGGGGACAAACAGCTGCCTTAGATACAGGCAGTCCTCGACTTACGACCACAAGCACATCCCTGCTGTTGTTAAGCTGGTAACACGGCTGTTGTTAATTTGGGTGCGGGTTGTAAATCCTTTGGTTCAGCAAATCGATCCGTCCTTCCATAGCATCCCATCTCAAAGCAGGCCGGAGGTAGTCCTCGATTTATGACCACGATGGAGCCCAACGTTTACTGAGTTGAGAAGTTGTGAATGCTGAAACACTGGAAGATTTTAGGAAGATGTTGGACAACGTTTTGTCTGAAGGGGTGTAGGGCAGAGGGGATGGACTAGAAGACCTCCAAGGTCCCTTCCAACTCTGCTATTTTAATTGATTTTTGAGGAAGCTGGTGAATTATTATTATTATTATTATTTTTAAAAGTGGATGCTGAGGAATTCTGGGAGTTGAAGTCCAGCCATCTTAAAGCATGCTGGCTGAGGAATTCTGGGAGTTGAAGTTCAGCCATCTTAAAGCGTGTGGTTGAGGAATTCTGGGAGTTGAAGTCCAGCTATCTTAAAGCGTGTGGCTGAGGAATTCTGGGAGTTGAAGTCCAGCCATCTTAAAGCGTGTGGTTGAGGAATTCTGGGAGTTGAAGTCCAGCCATCTTAAAACGTTTTGTCTGAAGGGGTATAGGGCAGAGGGGATGGACTAGAAGACCTCCAAGGTCCCTTCCAACTGCTATTTTAATTTATTTTTGAGGAAGCTGGTGAATTATTATTATTATTATTTTTTAAAAAAGTGGATGGAAATAATGAACGATCCAAAAGGGACTCCAGATATTTTCCATTTGCGACCCCTGTGAAAGGTTAATTAGCAATTACCCCCTCCTCGTTTTTGTTTTAATTAAATCCTGCCACTCGGAGGACTTTTTTTCGTGCAATATTTGAAAATGGGTGGATGGTGTTCCAGCCGTACAATTCTTAAGGGGGTCAGAATATAACCTTGCAACCCTTCACGACCATTGCAGCATTCCCCACGGTCATGTGATCCAAATTCGACCGACTCGTATTTATGACGGTCGCAGTGTCCCGAGGTCACGCGACTCCCCCCTTCCGACCGAGCAAAATTCATGGGGAAGCCAGATTCATTGAACCATCGCCTTCCTGACTTAAGAACGGCAGCGATTCCCTTAACGACGGCGGCAAGAAAGGTTTGTCAAACGGGGCGAAACACACTTAGCCGTCTAAGCTGTCTTGCTTAGCGACAGAAATGTTGGGCTCGGTTTTGGTCGTAAGTCGAGGAGTAATCCGCATATTATTCTCGTGGTTATTTGCAGAGTATATTTTGGTTCCTCCCCGTTTTCTTTATTTGGACATCTGTCAGGGAAGGACTAAAAACTCCCTTAGGCACTGTCTTGCTTAGCGACAGAAACTTTGGGCTCGGTTTTGGTCGTAAGTCGAGGAGTATCCGCATATTATTCTCGTGGTTTTTTTGCAGAGTGTATTTTGGATCCTTTTCCTTTCCTTGGACATCTGGCAGGGAAGGACTAAAAACTCCCTTAGCCACTGTCTTGCTTAGCGACAGAAATTTTGGGCTCAGTTTTGGTCGTAAGTCGAGGAGTATCTGCATATTATTCTCGTGGTTCTTTTGCAGAGTGTATTTTGGATCCTTCCCCTTTCCCGTCCTTGGACATCTGGCAGGGAGGGACTAAAAACTCCCTTAGCCACTGTCTTGCTTAGCGACAGAAACTTTGGGCTCAGTTTTGGTCGTAAGTCGAGGAGTATCCGCATATTATTCTCGTGGTTCTTTGCAGAGTATATTTTGGTTCCTCCCCATTTTCTTTATTTGGACATCTGGCGGGGAAGTACTAAAAACTCCCTTAGCCACTGTCTTGCTTAGCGACAGAAACTTTGGGCTCAGTTTTGGTCGTAAGTCGAGGAGTATCCGTATATTGTTCTCGTGGTTCTTTGCAGACTGTATTTTGGATCCTTTCCTTGGACATCTCGCAGGGAGGGACTAAAAACTCCCTTAGCCACTGTCTTGCTTAGCGACAGAAACTTTGGGCTCAGTTTTGGTCGTAAGTCGAGGAGTATCCGTATATTATTCTCGTGGTTCTTTTGCAGAGTATATTTTGAATCCTTCCCCTTTTCTTTACTTGGACATCTGGCAAGGAGGGAGGGAAAACGTTTCTTCCTGTTTGCTTCCCGAAATAATTTTCTTGCAGGCTTCAGTCCAAAAAATGCGAACTGGGACTAAAATTAGTTTAAAGGAAGAAGAGAATGGCGCCTGGTTTTGAGAGAGGCGCCTGGTTTCCTAATTTAAAAAACAACAACGCCTCTTTCTTTTTCCCCTATTTTTAAAAATTAGAGCTTATTTTCGACTTAACAGCAATTCATTTAGTGACCGTTCAAAGTTACGGCACTGGAAAAAAGTGATACAGGATCGTTTTTCACACTTACGACCGTTGTCGCATCGCCGCGTCATTTTTTGCGACCTTCCGACAAGCGAAATCCATGGGGAAGACAGATTGATTTCACAACTGTTTTGCTAATTTAACAACTGCAGTGGTTCACTTAACGTCTGTGGTAAGAAAGGTCGTAAAATGGGTCAAAACTCACTTAGCTACAGTCTTGGTTGGCCACATTCATTTAACAACCGTGTTACTAACTTAACAACTGGAGTGATTCACTTAGCAACTGTGGCAAGAAAGGGCGTACAATGGGGCTGAAGTCACTTAGCAACAGTCTTTCTTAGCCAGATTCATTTAACAACCATGTGACTAACTTAACAACTGGAGTGATTCACTTAACAACTGTGGCACAAAAGGGCGTACAATGGGGCTGAATTCACTTAGCAACAGTCTTTCTTAGCCAGATTCATTTAATAACAGTGTGACTAACTTAACAACTGGAGTGATTCACTTAACAACTGGAGTGATTCATTTAACAACTGTAGCAAGAAAGGTCCTATAATGGGGCTGAATTCACTTAGCAACAGTCTTTCTTAGCCATTCATTTAACAACCATGTGACTAACTTAACAACTGGAGTGATTCACTTAACAACTGTGGCACAAAAGGGTGTACAATGGGGCTGAATTCACTTAGAAACAGTCTTTCTTAGCCAGATTCATTTAATAACCGTGTGACTAACTTAATAACTGGAGTGATTCACTTAACAACTGCGGCAAAAAGGTCGTAAAATAGGACAACATTCAGTTAATAAATGCTTCCCTTAGCAACAAAAATATTAAGCTCGCTTGGGGTCCTAAGTTAAGGAATAAGTGTACTTTGAATTAAGTTTTTTAACCGTTCAAATTTAGAACAGTATGGTAAAAATGGACTTGGTGCCGGTCCTCGCACTTACGACGCTTGCATTATCCCCACAATCCCAAGGCACCTGGTAACTGGTTCACGTTTATAACGGTGGTAGTATCCCGGGATCGCCATTGGCGACTTCCCCAAGTCAATGGCGAAGCCAGATTTGCTTAACGACAGCCGGCTTTTCTTCCCAGCGGCTGTGATTCGCTTAACAACTGTGACAAAAAATGGTTGTAAAGTCAAAGGCTCGCTTGGCAATGGAAGGCCTCAACTGTGGTCGTAAGTCGAGAACTGCATACAATTCAAGTTTGGGACTTAGGAAAATTCCCCCAAATTTAGGAAAATTAGGCGTTTTGGGAAAAAAATTGGTTCCGTTTTTCTGAAAAAGATTTGGAAATAAAGCTGAATAAGTTGCTTTTTTTCCCCCCTGCAAAGGTTGTGGTGCGCTCGGTTTATTTTAGCCGACGAGACAGATGTGTAGGCTGCGGCCTCTTTCTGAACTAATCCCAGATGTGTCTGGGGCGCTGACCATGCCAGCGCGCCTGGAGCTGCGTTTCCCGAGCAGCTGGGCTTTTTCTGGGGAACCGCACCGAATAACAACTGGGTGTGCTCTTGTGTGTAAGGATGGTGCCAGAGGTGAGTTGGTGGTCTTCTGGGGAGTGAGGAATTTGTGCCACAATAGTCCAAGTAGAACTAATTCTAATTTTAATCTCGCGCCAGCTGCTTCCAATTCAGGCACCAGGATCTGATCTTAAGGCCTGGTGTGTGTTTGTTATTTGTTATTTATTGTTTTTATGAATAGCAATAGCAATAGCAATAGCAGTAGACTTATATACCGCTTCATAGGCCTTTCAGGCCTCTCTAAGCGGTTTACAGAGAGTCAGCATATTGCCCCCAACAATCTGGGTCCTCATTTTACCCACCTCGGAAGGATGGAAGGCTGAGTCAACCCTGAGCCGGTGAGATTTGAACCGCTGACCTGCTGATCTACCAGTAGCCTGCAGTGCTGCATTTAACCACTGCGCCACCTTGGCTCTTAATAACTCAAGAGGGCGATTATATCAGGTACTTCTTCTTCTTCCTCCTATTTTCCTCACAACGACCCTGTGAGGTGGGTTGGGCGGAGAGAGAGAGAGGGACTGGGCCGAAGTCACCCAGCTGGCTTTAATGCCTAAGGCGGGACTAGAACTCCCAGTCGCCTGGTGATTGGCCCAAAGTCACCCAGCTGGCTTTAATGCCTAAGGCGGGACTAGAACTCCCAGTCACTTGGTGATTGGCCCAAAGTCACCCAGCTGGCTTTCATGCCTAAGGCGGGACTAGAACTCCCAGTCGCCTTGTGATTTGCCCAAAGTCACCCAGTTAGCTTCCATGCCTAAGCCAGGACTAGAACTCCCAGTCGTCTCGTGATTGGCCCAAAGTCACCCAGCTGGCTTTCATTCCTAAGGCAGGACTAGAACTCCCAGTCGCCTTGTGATTTGCCCAAAGTCACCCAGTTGGCTTCCATGCCTAAGCCAGGACTAGAACTCCCAGTCGTCTGGTGATTGGCCCAAAGTCACCCAGCTGGCTTTCATGCCTAAGGCGGGACTAGAACTCCCAGTCGCCTTGTGATTTGCCCAAAGTCACCCAGTTAGCTTCCATGCCTAAGCCAGGACTAGAACTCCCAGTCGTCTCGTGATTGGCCCAAAGTCACCCAGCTGGCTTTCATTCCTAAGGTAGGACTAGTGCTCCCAGTCGCCTGGTGATTGGCCCAAACTCCCCTAACAGGGTTTTATGTCTAAGACAGGACTAGAACTCCCAGTCGCCTGGTGATTGGCCCAAAGTCACCCAGCTGGCTTTCGTGCCTAAGGCAGGACTAGAACTCCCAGTCGCCTGGTGATTGGCCCAAAGTCACCCAGCCGGCTTCCATGCCTAAGGCGGGACTAGAACTCCCAGTCGCCTGGTGATTGGCCTAAAGTCACCCAGCTGGCTTTCGTGCCTAAGGCAGGACTAGAACTCCCAGTCGCCTGGTGATTGGCCCAAAGTAACCCAGCTGGCTTTCATGCCTAAGGCGGGACTAGAACTCCCAGTCGCCTGGTGATTGGCCCAAAGTCACCCAGCTGGCTTCCATCCCCAAGGCGGGACTAGAATTCCCAGTCTCCTGGTGATTGGCCCAAAGTCACCCAGCTGGCTTTCGTGCCTAAGACGGGACTAGAACTCCCAGTCGCCTGGTGATTGGCCCAAAGTCACCCAGCTGGCTTTCATGCCTAAGGCGGGACTAGAACTCCCAGTCGCCTGGTGATTGGCCCAAAGTCACCCAGCTGGCTTCCATCCCCAAGGCGGGACTAGAATTCCCAGTCTCCTGGTGATTGGCCCAAAGTCACCCAGCCGACTTTCAAGCCTAAGGCGGGACAAAATTTGAATATTGATCTCACGATCATGGGGACGCCGAAACGGTCGTATATGTGGACAACGGTCCTAAGTGGTGTTTTTTTTTTTCCCCAGCGCCCTCGTAGCATCGAACAGTCACTCAACGCACCGTTGTAGGTCGAAGACTGCCTGTATCCAATTTTCTTTTTTTTAAAAAAAACGCTGGTGCGGCGGATACAAATGTGAAATCGGGCCGCTGCTTTGCTGGGTGACCTTGGCAGAGGAGCTGGCGAAAAAGTCTGCTGCCTCCTTCCGATAGGGATATAAAAACCGTAATTACTTTCGGGGAATGAATTATGAGTCGCGGGAAGTGTGGGGAGGGAGGGAGGGGGGGGCTTCCTTCTCCCTCCCTCCCCCCCCCCTCCGCTTCTGTTTTATTGGATTATCCAGAGGTAGCTTTGCAAAGAGAGCTAGCAGATGGCTGGCGGTGGCTGGGCCTTTAATAGCTTGAAATATCCCCCCCCTGCTTGCCTCCCCCCCCCCAGTTGGGGAGTCTCGGTGCAGCCGTGCTGGGTGCGGATCCCGCTTCCCCGCGGAAACTGCTTCCCCCAGGGAGCTTGGCTGGGCTTTATGGCGGGGCAGGGTGGGTGTGTTTGTGCGTGGGGAAAGCAGGGCTGGGGCTGGGTGCGTCTGCCACGCCTGGGAAAACAGCAGTCGGCATTCAGGACGTGCAGAGATGGACACCGAGGTTAAGATGAAGGCCGCCAAGCGAGCAGTAAACAAACCCCCGAGAGAAGAGAAGAGTTGTCGTTGGTGCTGGAGCTGTGGGGTCCTTGATGCTCTCTGAGTGGTTGGGGGTTTTTCTTGCAGACGTTTCATGACCCAGCTAGGTAATGTCATCAGGGCTGGAGTGGAGGGGAGGTTGCAGGGAGGAGGAAGAGAAGGAGGAGGAAGAGGAGGAGGAGGAGGAGAACTGTGAGGTCCTTGATGCTCTCTGAGCTTGGTGTTTTTCTTGTAGATATTTCATGGCTCAGCTAGGTAATGGCTTCAGGCCTGGAATGAAAGGGAGGTGCAAGGAGGAGAGGAAGAGGAGCAGGAGGAAGAGGAGGAGGGGAAAGAGAAGGAGGAGGGGAAAGAAAAGGAGGAGGCGGAGGCGGAGGAGGGGAAGAGGAGGAGGAGGGAAGAGGAGGAGGAAGAGGAGAGAAAGAGAAGGAGGAGAGGAAAGAGGATGAGAAGGGGGAGGAAGAGGAGAAGGAGGAAGAGGAGGAGGGGAAAAAGGTGGAGGAGGAAGAGGAGGAGGAGGAAGAATAGGAGGGGGGAAAAGGTGGAGGAGGAAGAGGAGAAGAGGAGGAAGAGGAGGAGGAGGAAGAGGAGGAGGGGAAAGAAGGAGGAGGAGGAAGAGGAGGAGGAGAAAGAAGAGGAGGGGAAAAAAGGTGGAGGAGGAAGAGGAGAAGGAGGAGGAAGAGGAGGAGGAAGAGAAGGAGGAGGAGGGAAAGAGAAGGGAGGAGGAGGAGGGGAAGAGGAGGGGAAAGAGGATGAGGAGAAGGAGGAAAAGGAAGAGGGGGAGGGGGAGGAGGAGGAGGGAGAAGGAGGAAGAGGAGGAGGGGAAAGAGAAGAAGGAGGAGGAAGAGGAGAAGGAGGAGGAGGGGAGAGAGGAGGAGGGGAAAGAGGATGAGAAAGGAGGAGGAGGTGAAGGAAGAGGAGGAGGGGTGGAGGAGGAGCGGAAGAGGAGGAGGGGAAAGAGGAAGAGGAAGGAGGGAGAGGAGGAGGAAGAGGAGGAAGGGGAAGAGGATGAGAAGGAGGAAGAAGAGGAGAAGGAAGAGGAAGAGTAGGAGGGGAAAGAGAAGGAGAGGGAGGACGAGAAGGAGGAGAAGAGGAAGACGACGCCAGTCAAATCCTTGGTGCTCTCTGAGCTTGGCGATTTTCTTGCAGACGTTTCATGACCCAACTAGGTAACGTCATCAGTGCTGGGAGGGAGTGGGGTTTTCTTAGAACTCCTTCAAAACCGGTTCGGGGGGGGGGGGGAATGTGGTGAACTTTGGGCCAGTTCCAAATATTTTCTATGAAATCCAGCCTCCTCGAAGCAACCCAACCGATTCAGGCGTCTTCAGAGATGGCACTGATGTTGTTCCCTAGTTGGGTCATGAAACGTCGGCAAGAAAAGCAGCCAGCTCAGAGAGCACCGAGGACCCCAGAGTCGTCGTCGTCGTCGTCGTCGTCCTCCTCCTCCTCCTCCTCCTCCTCCTCCTCCTCCTCCCTCCTCCTCCTCCCCCTCCCCCTCCTCCTCCTCCTCCTCCTCCTTGCAACCCAACTCCCTTCTAGCACTGAGGACGTTACTAGTTGGGTCATGAAACGTCTCTGAGAAAACCACCCAGCAAGACAGCACCAAGGAGCCTTACAATCTCTTGCATTTCTCTCTCTCTCTCTCTCTCTGCATCTATTATTCAAAAGCAGGAATTGCCTCTTCCAAACAAAAAAGGAGCATTTTCACTCCCGCAGTGAGGGATGGTGGTTGACAGCGAATCGCTTTTTCTTTGCTTTTTGCAGAATAAATTGATTTTTTTTTTCTTGCCCGGCAACGCACAGAAAATAGAGCGGAGTTGCTAAAAACGGGCGCCTTCCCCCAACCTGGTGCCCACTGGAAGCTTTCAGCGTCGCAGCTGCAGATCTCTCGCCAACAGAGCCCGAAGTGGGTTTCTGTGGTTTTATTTTATTTTATTACTTTTTCAACGCATTTCGAGAGCTGCCCACCTCACCGGCGTGACTCCGGGTGGCGTGCAAGAAAAAGGAATAGCAAACCCTAAAATGAAGAACGTTGAAAGCATCGCAGAATCTAAAAAGGCGTCTCTGGGGTTAAATGTGTACGGGAGATCAACATTTCTTAAAAGGATCATATTGTGGGTGCTTCAGTGGAGGTTTTAAAGAAGAGATGGGACAGGCATCTGTCTGAAATGGTACAGGGTCCCGATGGCTTGGACTAGATGACCTCCAAGGTCTCTTCCAACTCTATTATCCTTCCTTCCCTCTTTCCTTCTTTCCTTCCTTCCTTCCTTCTCCAACTCTGAGGTTTTCAAGAAGAGATTGGACAGCCATTTGTCTGAAATGATGTAGGGTCTCCTGCTTGAACAGCGGGTTGGACTAGAAGACCTCCAAGGTCCCAACTCTGTTATTTTATTATCCTTCTTTCCTTCCTCCCTCCCTCCCTCCTTCCTTCCTTCCTTCCTTCCTTCCTTCCTTCCTTCCTTCCTTCCTTCTCTATCTCTGGAGGTTTTCAAGAAGATATTGGACAGCCATTTGTCTGAAATGGTACAGGGTCTCAATGGCTTGGACTAGATGACCCCCAAGGTCCCTTTCCAACTCTGTTATTCTGTTATCCTTCCTTCCTTTCTTCCATCCTTTGCTCTCTCCCTCCTTCCTTCCTTGCTTCCCTTCTCCATCACTGGAGGTTTCAAGAAGAGATTGGACAGCCATTTGTCCAAAATGGTGTAGGCTCTGCTGCTTAAGCAGGGGGTTGGACTAGAAGACCTCCAAGGTCCCCTCAACTCTTATTCTGCTATCCTTTTTTCTTCCTTCCTTCCTTCCTTCCTTCCTCCTTCCTTCCTTCCTTCCTTCCTTCCTTCCTTCCTTCTTCCTTCCTTCTCTATCTCTGGAGGTTTTCAAGAAGATATTGGACAAGCCATTTGTCTGAAATGGTGCAGGGTCTTTATGGCTTGGACTAGATGACCTCCAAGGTCCCTTCCAACTCTGTTATTTCTGCTTTCCTTCTTCCTTCCTTCCTTCCTTCCTTCCCTCCCTCCCTCCCTTCCTTCCTTTCTTCCATCTTTTGCTCTCTCCCTCCTTCCTTCCTTGCTTCCTTCTCCATCACTGGAGATTTTTAAGAAGAGATTGGACAGCCATTTGTCTGAAGTGGTGTAGGCTCTTCTGCTTAAGCAGAGGGTTGGACTAGAAGACCTCCAAGGTCCCCTCCAACTCTGTTATTCTACTATCCTTTTTTTACTTCCTTCCTTCCTTCCTTCCTTCCTTCCTTCCTTCCTTCCTTCCTTCCTTCCTTCCTTCTCTCCTTCCTTTTTCTTTCTCTGGAGGTTTCCAAGAGATTTGGACATCTATTTGTCTGAAATGGTGTATAAAGTTTCGTGACTGAGCAGGAGGCTGGGACTAGATCAGGGATGGATTAACCTTTTTGCCATAGAGTGCCAAAAGCGGGGTAGGGAGTGGTCATGCGCGCACATGTCCACACCAGTGGTGGGTTTCAAAAATTGTTGAACCTACTCTGTGGGTGTGGCCTCCTTTGTGGGAGTGGCTGCTGCCCATGTGACTGGATTGGAGTGGCTTGCCGCCCATGTGACCGGATATGAAGATGCCGACGACACTTGTCAGAACCACCTTAAATTACCTCACCCACAGCACTGGCATGCATAAGAATATATGTCAACTTGTTTTTGAAAAGGCATCTTTGGTTTGCGTTAAAACAACTTCAACACACGCAATGTTCTGATTGCACCACAAACGCAGTAGTCATCTTTACCTTTCACAGAGACACTGAGTTTATAAATATGAGCATGATAGTGTAGAATAATCATATCCAAAAACCAGGGGTGGGTTTCAAAAAATTCTGGAACCTCTTCTGTAGGTGTGGCCTGCTTTCCGGGTCCACTGGTGGAACCTCTTCTAACCGGTTCGGTAGATTTGATGAACCGGTTCTACCGAATAGGTGCGAAACTGGTAGGAACCCACCTCTGTTCCACACCCATAAGTCTATGCGCCACCCCCTGTGCATGTGCATGTGCCACCGCCCTCTACCCTCCCTCCCCTTTTGGAACGCGATGGCACGGTGGACCTATTTTTTGCCCTGCCTTGCTCCAGAGCCTTTGAGCCTGGGGAGGGCGAAGATGGCGTTCCCCACCTCCCAACCCCCAGAGGCCGAAAGAGCCCCTTTCCCAACTTCTGGTGGGCCCAGAAGGCCCCCAAATCAGCTGAGCTTGCCTGCCCACCAATATGGCTCTGTTTGCCCCCTGTGGCACACATGCCATTGGTTCTCCACCATGGGACTAGATGACCTCCCAAGGTTCCTTCTGACTCAATTGCCACTGGTCCTTGACTTAGGCTGCATCAACAGAGGGAGAGAAGGGTTAATATCACTTTATAAGGCCTTGGGAAGGCCACACATGGAATCCTGCATTCAGTTTTGGTTGCCACGATGTAGAAAAGATGTGGAAACTCTAGAAAGAGTGCAGAGAAGAGCAACAAAGAGGACTAGGGGACTGGAGGCCAAAACATACGAAGAATGGTTGCAGGAACTGGGCATGTCTAGTTTAATGGAAAGAAGGACCAGGGGAGACATGATAGCATTTCCAATATCTCAGGGGTTTTCCCAAAGAAGAGGGAGTCAAGCTATTCTCCAAAGCGCCTGAGGCAGAACAAGAAGCAATGGGTGGAAACTAATCAAGGAGAGAAGCAACTTAGAACTAAGGAGAAATTTCCTGACAGTGAGAACAATTAACCAGTGTAACAGAAGTTGCCTCCAGAAGTTGTGAATCCTCCAACACTGGAAGTCTTTAAGAAGATGCTGGATAGCCATTGGTCTGAAACGGTATAGGGTTCCTGCCTAGGCAGGGGGTTGGACTAGAAGACCTCCAAGGTCCCTTCCAACCTCTGCGATTTGTATTGTATTGCATTATATTACAGCTGTCTGTTTAATGATTGTTGGAAGTTGCAACAGCATTGGAAAAAAAAGTGACATTTGCGGGATACTGCGATCGTCGTAAGTCTGAGTCAGTCGCCAAGCATCTAAATTTTCATCTCCTGATTGCAAATCCCAGAAGTGTGAAAAGCTGTTATAAATCACTGTTCTCAGTGCCGTGTTAACTTCAAACCACCCTAAACAAACGGGGGTGCAGAACGACCTCACTGCGCTTGTTAAATGATTGATTTATTGGTAAATAAAGGAATTAAAAGCCGAGCAAGGAAGATTACAGGTAGTCCTCGACTTGTGACCGCAACGGAGCCCAAAATTTCTGTTGCTGAGCAAGATAGTCGTTAAGTGAGCCTTTTGCCTCGTTTTACGACCTTTCTTGCCACAGTGGCTAAGTGAATCACCGCTGTTATTAAGTTAGTTAAGTGAATCTGTTTTCCCCATTGACTTGGCCTGTTCGGCGGTCGTAAAAGGGGATCATGTAACCCCGGGACGCTGCAACCTTATGAATTTTCATACCCCGTGATGTATGAAATCAGTTACCCAAGCGGTCGAATTTTGATCACGCGATCAACGGTCGTAAGCATGGAAAAACTGGCCGGGAGTCACTTGTTTCGGGGCACAGTCGTCACTTGAGCGGCCACTAAACGGACCGTTGTAAGGCGAGGACCGCCTGTATGTCTCGGGGAGCAGCTTTGGCAACAATTAAGGAAGCTGTTTTGTGTGCGGACAGAATCGTCCTCAAAACATCGTCACTAAACGGGTGCTTGGTAAGTCAAGGACTCCCACTCTCCTACCTGCTTGGAAAGAAAGAATCCGAAAATAATAAGGAAAGAAAATAATGGTAATTTGGAGAAGCCCAGGTGTTCCTGCTCCCTCTCCTCCCCCCTCCCCCCCCAGCCTGGCCCTGTTGTGCAATTCGCACTCTCAACCACGGTTTCTTTCAAGGATGCGCTCCGGAATCTTGTTTTTATCATCCTTGCTGGAGGCCATTAGCTAAAAAGGCATCTGGGAGCTTTTTCACAGCTGGAACCGGATTTGCTGGTTGGATGGGATATTTAATTGAGCCGTTTTTGCTGCCAAGAGGATGGGAAGATTTCAGTTTCTGGGTTGGCAGCTGGCTGAGAGCAACTTTGCCCAGCCCCAGGGGGTTTAAGAGGGGTGGCTTCCACTTCCAGAATCCCCCAGCAGAATGCTTTTAGAGGGGAGGACTTCCACTCCCAGAATCCCCCAGCCAGAATGCTTTAAGAGGGGTGGGCTTCCACTCCCAGAATTCCCAGTCAGAATGTTTTAAGAGGGGTGGGCTTCCACTCCCAGAATCCCCCAGTCAGCAGGCTTTAAGAGGGGTGGGCTTCCGCTCCCAGAATCCCCCAGCCAGCATGTTTTAAGAGGGTGGGCTTCCACTCCCAGAATTCCCCAGCCACAATGTTTTAAGAGGGATGGGCTTCCACTCCCAGAATCCCCCAGCCAGAATGTTTTAAGAGGGGTGGGCTTCCACTCCCAGAATCCCCCAGTCAGCAGGCTTTAAGAGGGGTGGACTTCTACTCCCAGAATTCCCCAGCCAGAATGCTTTAAGAGGGGTGGATTTCCCCTCCCAGAATTCCCCATCCAGCCGGATTTAAGAGGGGTGGACTTCTACTCCCAGAATTCCCAGCCAGAATGCTTTTAGAGGGGAGGACTTCCACTCCCAGAATCCCCCAGCTAGAATGCTTTAAGAGGGGTGGACTTCCACTCCCAGAATCCCCCAGCCAGCATGCTTTAATAGGGGAGGACTTCCACTCTCAGAATCCCCCAGCCAGAATGCTTTAAGAGGGGAGGACTTCCACTCCCAGAATTCCCCAGCCAGAATGCTTTTAGAGGGGAGGATTTCCACTCCCAGAATCCCTCAGCTAGCACAGAGTCTTTGAACTCCATCATGCTCCCAGTCTCTCGAAAGACAGCGGGCCTCTCCTGAAAGACATAAAAATGCACCCAGGATGTCTTGCTATTTTATTACTTTGATTTTATTTGTATTTGATTTTTTATTTGGTTTTATTGTTTGTGTGTGTCTGTGTGTGTGTGTGTAATTTTATTTTTTATATTGTTTTATATATGTATTACTTTATATTTTATTTATTTATTTTGTTTTGTTTTTTATTTTATTCTTTTATTTCATGTTGTTGTTATTATTATTTTGCACATTTCTGAACCGCCTTTCTCCCTCATAGAGGGACTCTACACGGTATACATTAAAACCTCAAAATATAAAAACAAGTCTATAAAAAAAATGGAAATGTTGGAATTAAATCTTCAAAATGAAAATCTTTAAAACGAGTCAAGACACAGGTTTTCTTTTTGTTTTTCCTCCTCCACCTTTCTAATGAACATTATTTGAACGCATGCTTATATATCTATGCATCCATATTACACACACACACAGTGGTTTTTTTCCCCTTCTGTCAAAGCACCTGGTCTCCCCAAATATGGGAGGGAGCCTCCTGCTTCCCTTTCGCCTCGCTCCTGGAGCCTTACGACAAGGCATTTTGTGTTACATTTTTGCCGATAAAGAAATGAAGGGAGGCTAGTATAGATCATTTTCAAGCCATTTAGCTCTCATCAGCTAGCCATACCCTTGCTGGGATTCGAACTTGGACTGTTTTGACATATTAGGCAGTTGTATTGACCTCTAAGCCACAAGTTCTCCTCCCTTTGTCAGCTGAGCCAGGGGCGTGATTAAGCTAAATAGCTTGAAATAGATCTATATTAGTCTCCCTTCATTTCTTCATCAGCAAGTCTGTCTGTCTCTCTGTCTGTCTGTCTCTGTCTCTGTCTCTCTCTCACACACACACACACATACACACACACAAAACACACACACACACACACACACACACACACACACACACACACCCCTGTGCATAGAATGTGGTTAGCAGGATCCATATGGACATCAGCTGCACAATAAAAACACAATGTCACCATAAGGATGGTGACAATGAAACCATGATCATAAATCAGAATTCTTTTCACCCCCTGCCCTATCTGTCTTTTGAGCAGATTGACGCGGGCAGGTTTGATTGTAGGTTATTTTGCAAAATATTTTTTAAACATTTTTTTTTAAACAAGTACAGACAAACATAAAACATAAAACCACCTTCCAGTTTCGTACAGCGTGTCGATTGGTTACAAAACCTTTTTACATCCTCACCATAGTCCTCGCTTACAATTTATATGGAAGCTCGTATTATCAATCTGGTTTATGCGTATACAATTATTATCGTTGTTAAACATTTATTTGACTATAACTACCGTTCCTTCATTTTATGTGAGATATTCTACATTTTGAGTAAATTTATATTATGGCATTTTCAGGACATCATCCTAAATCCATCCAGTAGTAATACATCTTTATAAAATTCTTTGTCTGACCATTGATAAGATGAGTCCCATGTTTTAAACATCGTTTATCTTTGGTTACATAACTTTTATGCATCCTCTCCGTAGTCCTCACTTACAAATTATATAAAATCTCATATTAGCAATCTAATATATAGGTGTACAATGTTATCATTGTTAATCATTTATTTGACTGTATATTGTTACTTCATTTTATGCAAAATATTCCAACTTTAAATACACTCAAATTAATTTTTAACATTTCATTACATCATCCTGTAGCCATCCAATAGTAGTACAATCTTTTATCTCTTGCCATTTGTGGCATTTGTATTCTAATTGCTTTTTTAGTAAATGGACATCTCTTGGCAACTTATATTTCACTGGGTAGCTTGTAAAAGGCTCGAAACCCCTCATCCGTTCCTTCCATCTTCTTCCCTTTGGCAGGTTCGATTGTAGTTATTTTGCAAAATATTTTTAAGGCACTGCTTATTGTTTTTATTGCACGGGGGGTCCTCGACTTACAACCATTAGTTTCCTTGTGAGACGTTTCATGACCCATCTCGGTAATGTCATCAATGCTAGAAGGGGGGAGGAGGAAGGGGAGGAGGAGAATTGTGGGGTCCTTGGTGTTCTCTGAGCTGGGTGGTTTCCCTTGAAGACGTTTCATAACCCAACTGGGTAACATCGTCAACGGTAGAAGGGGAGAGGAGGAGGAGGAGGAGGAGGAGGAGGAGGAGGAGGAGGAGGAGGAGGAGGAGGAGGAGGAGGAGGAGGAGGAGAAGAATTGTGAGGTCCTTGGTGTTCTCTGAGCTTGGTGGTTTCCCTGAAGACGTTTCATAACCCAACTGGGTAACATCGTCAACGGTAGAAGGGGAGAGGAGGAGGAGGAGGAGGAGGGGGAGGAGGAGGGGGGAGAATTGTGGGGTCCTTGGTGTTCTCT
>NW_028261397.1:3568299-3603299 GCF_051295495.1 Thamnophis sirtalis | reverse complement strand
CTTCCACTCCCAGAATCCCCCAGCCAGAATGCTTTAAGAGGGGAGGGCTTCCACTCCCAGAATCCCTCAGCCAGAATGCTTTAAGAGGGAAGGACTTCCACTCCCAGAATCCCCCAGCCAGAATGCTTTAAGAGGGGAGGGCTTCCACTCCCAGAATCCCTCAGCCAGAATGCTTTAAGAGGGGAGGGCTTCCACTCCCAGAATCCCCCAGCCAGAATGCTTTAAGAGGGGAAGGGCTTCCACTCCCAGAATCCCTCAGCCAGAATGCTTTAAGAGGGAAGGGCTTCCACTCCCAGAATCCCTCAGCCAGAATGCTTAAGAGGGAAGGGCTTCCACTCCCAGAATCCCCCAGCCAGAATGCTTTAAGAGAGATGGGCTTCCACTCCCAGAATCCCCCAGCCAGAATGCTTTAAGAGGGGAGGGCTTCCACTCCCAGAATCCCCCAGCCAGAATGCTTTAAGAGGGGAGGGCTTCCACTCCCAGAATCCCCCAGCCAGAATGCTTTAGAGGGGAGGGCTTCCACTCCCAGAAGCCCCCAGCCAGAATGCTTTAAGAGGGGAGGCTTCCACTCCCAGAATCCCTCAGCCAGCATGCTTTAAGAGGGGAGGGCTTCCACTCCCAGAATCCCAGCCAGCATGCTTAAGAGGGGAGGGCTTCCACTCCCAGAATCCCCCAGCCAGAATGCTTTAAGAGGGAAGGACTTCCACTCCCAGAATCCCCCAGCCAGCATGCTTTAAGAGGGGTGGGCTTCCACTCCCAGAATCCCTCAGCCAGAATGCTTTAAGAGGGGAGGGCTTCCACTCCCAGAATTCCCCAGCCAGCATGCTTTAAGAGGGGAGGGCTTCCACTCCCAGAATCCCCCAGCCAGAATGCTTTAAGAGGGGAGGACTTCCACTCCCAGAATCCCCCAGCTAGCACAGAGTCCTTTGAACTCCATCATGCTCCCAGTCTCTCGAAAGGACAGCGGGCCTCTCCTGAAAGACATAAAAATGCACCCAGGATGTCTTGCTATTTTTATTATTTTGATTTTATTTGTATTTGATTTTTTATTTGGTTTTATTTGGTTTGACCCGGGCTCCCTTCAAAAGCAAGAAGCAGAGTCTGGGTCCCCGGAGAAAACCCCTTTTATTTACACGACTGTGAATTCCTTTCATTCACAGCCTGCAAGGCTTAGCAAAGAGTCTTTCCGAGGAATGTTTATCCACACGCACCTTATCTCGCTTGGGGAGCTGGCAGATAACTAGTTTCAAAAGGCAAAACTTGGCACAGAGTCTCTTAAAGTCGCAAACAGAACTTTCCACTCTTGAAACGACCGAAAGGACGAATTGTTTCCCGCAGAAGCCCCCTCCCCATTTGCTCCTCTTCTGTTTCCTATGGGAGGGGCCTCCAAGGTGTGGCTTTACCCCTAAGTTGAAGAGCCAAGGTGGCGCAGTGGTTAAATGCAGCACTGCAGGCTACTGCTAGATCAGCAGTTCAGCGGTTCAAATCTCACCGGCTCAGGGTTGACTCAGCCTTCCATCCTTCTGAGGTGGGTAAAATGAGGACCCAGATTGTTGGGGGCAATATGCTGACTCTCTGTAAACCGCTTAGAGAGGGCTGAAAGCCCTATGAAGCGGTATATAAGTCTACTGCTATTGCTAAGTCGACCCTGCTTCCTTAGTTGTTCTTGTCTTCTGGCAGCTCTGCGCATGCGCAAATACCGGGAAACAGGCTCCAGCTGTTCCTCTGCCTCGCTGCTGTCTAGCTCCCTCTCTGCCTCCGACGCAGAGCCCTCGTCAGAGCTTTCCTCAGCCTCCAGGACTGGCCCCTGCTCCTCCCCAGCCTCCTCACTCTCCGACTCTGCTGCCAGCTCCACTGGCCACCGGCGGGCCACAACATTCAATTCCCAGAATTCCCCAGCCAGCAGGCTTTAAGAGGGGTGGGCTTCAATTCCTCTCAGTTCACCCTTTCTGAACTTCCAACATGAGAATTAAATCCTGAATAAAGAAAAGAAAGGAGGGAAGGAAGGAAGGAGGGAAGGAAGGAGGGAAGGAGAGAAGGAGGGAAGGGGAAGGAGGGAGGGAAGGAAGGGGAGTAGGAGAGAAGAAACGAGGGAAGGAAAGAGGGAGGGAAGGAAGGAGAGAAGGAGGGAAGGGGAAGGAGGGAGGGAAGGAAGGGGAGTAGGAGAGAAGAAAAGAGGGAAGGAAAGAGGGAGGGAGGGAAGAAGAAGTAGGACCGTTGTAAGATAAGATGGATCTATGGGATGATAAAAAAGCAATCTTCAAGTATATTGTCAACAGTAGGGAAAAATTGTTATAAATACATATTATTAATAACAGTTATGAGATCATATAATGTGAATGTATATATGAAATTGATAAAATTAAAATAATTAAAAAATAAATAAATTAATAAATTTAAAAAAAATAAATCCTGAATAAGACAAGGTCTTAGTTGAATCTTTCAAAGTTTATTTATGCTTAAGGCGTCCGCAGAAAAAGCATTTGCATTTTTTATATACCACTAAATCAGGGGTCCTCAAACTGCGGCCCCTGGGACGGATACGTGCAATGAATGTTTGTGTTGCTGCAGAGAGTCTCCCCCTTTGGGGTCTTTTTGTGCGGGTCGGAGGGAGGCAGAAATTCCCACTTGGGGTCTGCTTCAGCATCCTGGTGGGGGGCTTTGGGAGAAGGCTGGAGGAAGAGCCGCTGGTGGCGAAGAGCCGGAGGGCCTCGTTCCAGTGGGACTGCATCAAGGCCTGGAACTGGCTGACCATCTCAGCCCACTGAGCCTCCAGGCGCCGGCACCTGGCCTTGCACTCCCACAGGTCTTCCCTCTGCTTGGAAAGCCCATGCCCCTAGTCCTCAGTGAGGTGCTTCTGCTGAGCCTCCTTCTCTGTCAGATCCAATTTGAACTGAGCTGTTTTGCCAACTCTTTCTCCTGGTGGCTGCTTAGCTCCAGCAACGGCTTCCTTTTGGGGCCCTAAGAGCCCGGGCGGGCAGGCAAGGAGTGTGGTTGGTGAGGTGCCCCTTGACGTGAGTGACATCGTGTTGGCCACACCCACCCAGTCACATGACCACCTCGCCATGCCCACCCAGCTGGTCATGACAACTTTAAGACTTACACACTTCAATGCCAGATTTCCTAAGCCAACATGACTGGAGGAGGAATTCTGGGAATTGAAGTCCACAAGTCTTAAAGCTGTCAAGTTTAAACACCTCTGGGTTTTTTTTTTCTAAAGGGTTAGGGGTGCGAGGGTCTTGTAACTTGACAGCTTTAAGACTTGCATGCTTCAAATGCCAGAGTTTCTGAGCCAACATGACTGGAGGAGGAATTCTGGGAATTGAAGTCCACAAGTTTTAAGCTGTCAAGTTTAAACACCCCTGGGTTTTTTTTTTCCTAAAGGGTTAGGGGTGCGAGGGTCTTGTAATTTGACAGCTTTAAGACTTGCACACTTCAATGCCAGAGTTCCTGAGCCAACATGACTGGAGGAGGAATTCTGGGAGTTGAAGTCCACAAGTCTTAAAGCTGTCAAGTTTAAACACCTCTGGGTTTTTTTTTTCCTAAAAGGGTTAGGGGTTCGAGGGTCTTGTAACTTGACAGCTTTAAGACTTGCACACTTCAATGCCAGAGTTCCTGAGCCAACATGACTGGAGGAGGAATTCTGGGAATTGAAGTCCACAAGTCTTAAAGCTGTCAAGTTTGAACACCCCTGGGGTTTTATTTTCCCTAAAGGGTTAGGGGTGCGAGGGTCTTGTAACTTGACAGCTTTAAGACTTGCACACTTCAATGCCAGAGTTCCTGAGCCAACATGACTGGAGGAGGAATTCTGGGAACTGAAGTCCACAAGTCTTAAAGCTGTCAAGTTTGAACACCCCTGTTTTTTTTTTCCCAGTGGTGGTGGTCATGTGACTGGGTGGGTGTGGCCAACTCAATATCACTCACGCTTTTGCCTTAGCTGTTGCAATGTAATCAGGGTTAACCGGAGAGGCAGTTTCTGTAAGCAGGGCAATAAAAATGAGGCTAGAAACAACACCAGAATGTTTCCTTCCTGCCTTCCTTACAGGATTACAGCCCTGTAAAGTGTTCTCCGAATTGCTTAGAAAGTTAACAACCGGTTCTTTAGGATTTAGGATTTTATTGTCATTTATAGGCCGCCCTTTTCCCTGAGGGGACTCAGGGCGGCTTACAATTCGTGGGAAGGGAGTGCAAGACAGAACATGAAATAATATGTGAATAAAAATAAAAACAATAAAACCACAACATTCATTCAGCATTCGGGTGGGGCGGATAAAAATCTTATCCCCAGGCCTGCCGGGATAGCCAGATCTTAAGGGCTGCGCGGAAGGTCTGGACGGTGGTGAGGGTGCGAATCTCTAGGGGAGATCGTTCCAAAGGGTCGGAGCTGCTACTGAGAAGGCTCTCCTCCGCGTAGTCGCCAGTCGGCACTGACTGGCGGATGGAACTCGGAGGAGGCCCACTCTGTGCGATCTGATGGGGCGAAGGGAGGTAATCGGCAGAAGGCGGTTCTCCCGAATAGGTGCGAACTGGCTGAATCCCACCACTGCTGCGGTGGCCCGAGCGCTCGGCCAGCGAAAACAGGCTCCCGAGCTCCGTTTCTGCCTCCGATGGCCCCCTGCAAGCCTTTGCCAGCCCTCCCAAGCTCCGCTTTTGCGGCCGAGGTGCCATGGGCCAGTCCTTCGCTGTTTCCGGGGCAGCCCCACGGGCCAGATCTAAGCACCCGGCGGCCCGGATGCGGCCCGCGGGCCTTGAGTTTGACTATACGTACTAGACGACCTCCACGGTGCCTTCCAACTCTGTTCTTCTGCTATTCTTCCGGTTGCTAGGCGTTATGACATCACTAAAGGAGGCAGTTACTTCTTGGTTGCTAAGAGACCCAGGCATTGTTGGGTTACCCAACAGAAGGACAATGGATTTGTCCTTTGGGGTTACTGATGGAGCTGGGCTCCTAGGATGTTAAGCTTTGGATGGTTGCTGGAGAAACTTCTGTTCCCAAACCTCTCCCTCTTCTGCTTCCTCTTTTGGTGAGAAGTCCTCCTCCTTCTCCTCCTTCTCCTTCCCCCTTCCTTTCCCCTGGAGCTGCACCGTACTCCCCTCTGAAGTGGGAAACCCGAGAGTTGGAGGATTGGCGTGGTCGATCCAAACGTCGCCATGAATAAGAAGGAACCCCAGGGCAAGAAAAGGAAACACAAGAGAAAAGAGGAACTGGAAGAATTGAAAAAAGAAGTGACTCTTGACGATCACAAATTGTCTCTTCAGGAACTCAGTCGCAAGTACGAGGTGGATCTCTCCAAAGGACTGACCAGGGCGCAGGCGGCCCAGATCTTGGAAAAAAATGGCCCCAATGCCCTCACCCCGCCACGAACCAAGCCGGAGTGGATCAAATTTTGCAAGCAACTCTTTGGCGGGCTTTCCATCCTCCTGTGGATCGGCGCGATCCTTTGCTTTACGGTGTACCTGGTGCAAAGCTTTATGGGCATGAGAGTACAGAAGGACAACCTCTATCTGGGCGCGGTGCTCTCCGCCGTCGTTATCGTGACTGGGTGTTTCTCCTACTTCCAGGAAGCCAAAAGCTCCAAAATCATGGAATCCTTCAAGCACATGTCCCACAACAAGCCCTGGTGATCCGGGAGGGCGAAAAGATGCAGATCAACGCTGAGCTTGTCGTCGTGGGAGATCTGGTGGAGGTCAAAGGGGGAGATCGGATTCCTGCGGACATAAGGATTATCTCGGCCACCAGTTGCAAAGTCGACAATTCCTCTCTGACTGGTGAATCAGAACCCCAGAGTCGTACGATCGAGTTTACCAATGAGAACCCGCTGGAGACCCAAAACATTGGCTTCTTCTCCACAAATTGTGTCGAAGGCACAGCGCGGGGCATTGTCATCCTGACAGGGGATTACACAGTGATGGGACGTATCGCCTCGCTGGCTTCCGGATTGAGCGAGCAACGCACGCCGATTGCCCGGGAGATTGCGCATTTTATCCACATCATCACCAGCGTCGCCGTTTTCCTAGGAGTGTCATTCTTCATCTTGGCCATAATTCTCGGCTACGATTGGCTTGAAGCCGTCATCTTCCTGATCGGTATCATCGTGGCGAACGTCCCGGAAGGTCTCCTGGCCACCGTCACCGTCTGCCTGACCCTCACCTCCCAACGCATGGCACGGAAGAACTGCCTGGTGAAAAACCTTGAAGCCGTCGAGACCCTGGGGTCCACCTCCACAATCTGCTCGGACAAAACCGGAACGCTGACTCAGAACCGCATGACCGTCGCCCACCTGTGGTTTGATAATGAGATCTACGAAGCCAACATCACCGAGATTTACGCCGGGGCCATCTTCAACACGAGCTCGCCCACGTGGCTAGCCCTGGCACACATTGCAGGGTTGTGCAATAGGCGGACTTCAAAGCGGACCAGGAGAACATCCCCATTGCTAAGAAGGAGACCACCGGAGATGCCTCTGAGTCGGCCCTCCTTAAATGTATCGAGCTATTCCTGGGGATCCGTCAAAGAGATGCGCGAGAGGAACCCCAAAGTAGCCGAGATCCCCTTCAACTCCACCAACAAATACCAGCTCTCCATCCACGAAGCTGCAGAGAAGTCCAAAGGCCACCTCTTGGTGATGAAGGGAGCTCCGGAGCGGATCTTGGAATGCTGCTCCACTATCCTGTTGCAAGGAAAGGAAGTGATCCTGGAGAAGAAGATGCAGGAAGCTTTTCTGAACACCTACAATTATCTCGGGGGCTTAGGCGAGAGGGTCCTCGGATTTTGCCACTGCTACCTCCCCGACAAGCAGTTTCCACGCGGCTTTATGTTCGACACAGAGAACGTGAACTTCCCCACCACCAAGCTGTGCTTCGTGGGGCTCATCTCCATGATCGACCCGCCTCGCGCCGCCGTGCCGGATGCCGTTGGGAAATGCCGCAACGCTGGGATTAAGGTGATCATGGTCACCGGCGACCACCCGATCACCGCCAAGGCGATTGCCAAGGGGGTGGGGATCATTTCCGAGGGCAGTGAGACGGTCGAAGACATCGCAGCCCGGCTGGGGATCCCGGTCAGCCAAGTCGATCACCGGGAAGCCCAGGCCTGCGTCGTTCATGGATCCGAACTTAAGGACATGACTCCCGAACAACTGGACGAGATCCTTTCGAGTCATTCTGAAATAGTCTTTGCTCGCACATCCCCACAGCAGAAGCTGATCATCGTAGAAGGGTGTCAGAGGCAGGGCGCCATTGTCGCTGTGACCGGAGACGGGGTGAACGACTCTCCGGCCCTCAAGAAAGCCGACATTGGCATTGCCATGGGCATCACGGGCTCCGATGTGTCCAAGCAGGCGGCCGACATGATCCTCATGGATGACAACTTTGCGTCTATTGTGACGGGCGTGGAAGAAGGCCGCCTGATCTTCGACAACCTGAAGAAGTCCATCGCTTACACGCTGACCAGCAACATTCCAGAGATCTCCCTTTCCTTCTCTTCATTATCTTCGACATCCCGCTGCCCCTGGGCACCATCACCATTTTGTGCATCGACCTGGGCACCGACATGGTGCCCGCCATCTCCCTGGCCTACGAGAAAGCCGAGAGCGACATCATGAAGAGAAAGCCGCGGAACGCCAAGACGGACAAGCTGGTGAACGAGCGCCTGATCAGCATGGCGTACGGGCAGGATCGGCATGATGCAAGCCCTTGCTGGGTTCTTCACCTACTTTGTCATCATGGCCGAGAACGGGTTCCTGCCGTCCACCTTGCCCGGGATGCGCCTGGACTGGGACGACCACACCGTAAATGACCTGGAAGACAGTTACGGCCAGCAGTGGACGTACCACCAGCGGAAAGTGGTGGAGTACACCTGTCACACCGCCTTCTTCATCAGCATCGTGGTCGTCCAGTGGGCGGACCTCATCATCTGCAAGACCAGGAAGCTGTCCCTTTTCCAACAGGGCATGCGGAACGAGATTATGGTCTTCGGCCTGATTGAAGAAACCACCTTGGCGGCGTTCCTCTCCTACTGCCCAGGGATGGAGGTGGCTCTACGCATGTACCCGCTCCGAGTGACCTGGTGGCTGTGTGCCCTCCCCTTCTCCGTGCTCATTTTTGTCTACGATGAAGCCCGCAAGTTTCTCCTGCGGCGTTATCCGGGGGGTTGGGTTGAGCGGGAGACTTACTACTGAGCTGGTCACGCCAATTATGCGTCTCTTTTGGGATGAAATCTTCCTGAGGAATTTCGTTTTTTGCAGAACAACCCTGCCTTGGATGCCACTTGCCCCAAACATTGATTTAAAACCAAAAGACGCGCTATACACTTTGAAATAAACATGCATACTATGCTCAGAAGCGATAATAAAAAATTAACTGTCGGCGTTCCAAATACCATGTAGAATTAAATCCGAGTCGAAGGCAAAACTATGCTTAAAGTTCCAATTTAATAAGACAGGCATGTTGGCGCATAGCTGTGGGATTCCAACTCTGGAGGTTACATCAAAATCCCACCCAGTTAAAAGTTCATGATCTTGTCCCCACACCCACAGTCCATTACATGGTCCAATCTCCTTCTTCCACGCTGGCGTCCATGCCCAACTTCTTCCAGTCAGGTGTACTGGTGTGGAGACAAAGGATGACCTTGGCTTCTAGCAAAGAATGAAAAACAATACATTCCAAAATCCTACTCCTTTTATTCCCCCCTCCCATTGACTATACTTAAAGAAACAGCATAATGAAATAAGAGGAAGTGTGGCAGGCCAAAATTCTAAAAGGAATGCAGGCCTGACATTAACACTGCAATCCAGAAAAACTAGCTGAGATAATTATTTTATTTGTATCCGAGACGCGATGGCTCAGTGGCTAAAATGCTGAGCTTGTCTATCAGGAAGGTCGGCACTTTGGCGGTTCGAATCCCTAGCGCCACGTAACAGAGTGAGTTGGGGACCCCTGATCTCCATCCCCCAAATACCCTGGATGTTAAGTTGCACAAACACAACCTGGGATGTCACTGTCAGGTTGTGAATCTGGCTTTCGAATGCCCCCTTGTTGTGGTCTGCCAGCAGAGCTGGCAGCAGATCTGGACAGTGAGGAGGGTTGGGGAGGAACCTGGGCCAGTCCTGGAGTCTGGGGAAGGCTCGGAGGAGGGCTCTGTGTCGGAGGCAGAGAGGGGGCCAGGGCCGTCCGACAGTTATCAGCTGCTTTCGGAGTCAGACATCAGTGAGGCAGAAGAACAGCTGGAGCCTGTTCCAATGATGAAATTCAAAAATTTGTACTACCTGTTCTGTGGGCGTGGCAGGGGAAGGATACTACAAAATCTCCATTCCCACCCCACTCTGGGGCCAGCCAGAGGTGGCATTTGCCGGTTTTCCGAACTACTCAAAATTTCCACTACCGGTTCTCCAAAACCTGCTGGATTTCACCCCTGGCCTGTTCCCAGTGTGCGCATGCACAGAGTTGCCAGACGAAGGGAACAGCTAAGGAACAAGGGTCGACTTGGAAGTAAAGCCACAGGTGGATGATGAATGGTCCCTCCCAGAGGAAATAAAAGAGGAGCGAAAGGGGAGTGGAGTTTGCAGGAGACACTTAGTTCATTCCTGCATTCTTGCCAAGTATTGCGGTTCCACCACAAAACCGCGATGCCCTTATCCGCGCCGACATAAGTGTGGAGGCAAATCCGCGGTGTCCGAAGCGCTAAGAAAAAAACGACCCTACCGCCGCGACAACAGCGCGGTGACAGAAGGGCGTTCTACATGCTTCGTTCTTTGCCTCCAAAGGTAGCCCTCCTCCTCCAGCTGACAGCGGCAGCGGGCACGGGGCAAAGCGGGCTGCCCAGCAGCAGCAGCCCGCGGGAAGGGGCCAGCTCAGCCGCAGGGGCCAGCAGGAAGCGGAGGAGGACGCGGCAGCAGCGGCGGCTGAGGCTCTCCCGGGGCCGGCGAAGCGGGCTTGCCCGGTGGCGGCGGCCACCCATCCAAGGAGATGTTGTTGAGGAAGAAGAGGGCGGCCTGCCTCTGCCGGGCAAGCCCGCTTCGCCGGCCCCGGGAGAGCCTCAGCCGCTGCCGCTGCTGCGTCCTCCACCGCCGCCAGCGTCGGCGGCCCTACTCGGGCCCCCCACGGGCTTCCTGCTGCCCCCCGTGGCTGTGCTGGACCCTTCCCGCAGGCTGCTGCTGCTGGGAAGCCCACTTTGCCCCGTGCCCGCTGCTGCTGTCAGCTGGAGGAGGAGGGCTGCCTTTGGAGGCAAAGAACGAAGTATGTAGAACGCCCTTCTGTCGCCGCGCTGTTGTCCCTGCGGTGATGACGCGCGGTGATGACGTCGCGACTTTAGCGTCGCGATTTAATCTCCGCTATTTTGCGTAGCGCGGTTTTGTCGTGCCACGAGTATTGCGCCGTCTGAAAGATATCGGCCTGGCCGCTCTCCAAGCCTGAGAAAGGTCGGTAATTGGAAACTATCTCGGAAGACGGTGGGAGAGGAAAGATTTTGCCGGAGAGGAATTCACTGTAAATTAAATAAAAGGGGTTTATTGGGACGAGGACTCGGCTTCATGCTGCTGGGGAAGCTTAGATCAGAACACCCCTCCCAGTGAACTACATGGAGGCATGGAGACCCCAGACCCTCTTCTAAAAAATCCAGACGGGGAGGAAACGCATGTTGTCCTTCACAACAGGGGCAATGAGCCGTGTTCCAAATGGCACACAATACACAAAAGGCCCCTTCGTTGTGCCTCCGATAGCTGGGGAACTCAATAAATTTGGATCTGGGCTGGTGGGAAGGGGACAGGAACCATTGTGGCTACACTTCAGAGGTGGGTTCCTGCCAGTTCTAACCTCTTCTATAGAAGAGGTTCCACAAATCTACAGTGCTGTTTAGAACCGGTTCCAGTTCGCTCCCCCCCTGCCCGTCCACACCACGCTTGCCCTGCCCGCCGCTGACTGATTGGCTGGCTCACCAATCACCCCGCCCGCCTCTAAGAGTCCTATTTAAACCTTAAAGTCTTAAAGCTGTCAAGTTTGAACACCCCTGGGGTTTTATTTTCTAAAGGGTTAGGGGTGCAAGACTCTTGTAACTGGACAGCTTTAAGACTTGTACACTTCAATGCCAGAGTTCCTGAGCCAACATGACTGGAGGAGGAATTCTGGGAGTTGAAGTCCACAAGTCTTAAAGCTGTCAAGTTTGAACACCCCTGAGGTTTTGGGGTTTTTTTTGTCTAAAGGGTTAGGGGTGCAAGGGTCTTGAAACTTGACAGCTTTAAGACTTGTGGACTACAACTCCCAGAGTTCCTGAGCCAACATGACTGGAGGAGGAATTCTGGGAGTTGAAGTCCACAAGTCTTAAAGCTGTCAACTTTGAACACCCCTGGGGTTTTCTTTTCTAAAGGGTTAGGGGTGCAAGGGTCTTGTAGCTTGACAGCCTTAAGACTTGCGTGCTTCAAATGCCAGAGTTCCTGAGCCAACATTTTGGTTGCTAAGCAAGAGCGTTGTTAAGTGAGTGTCACCACATTTTACAAGTTGGCCATGCCCACCCAGTCACATGGCTGCCAAGCCACTCCCACTCAGTCACATGGCTGGCAAGCCATTCCCACCTGGTCACATGGCCAGCAAGCCACTCCCACAAAGCAGGCCACACCTACAGAAGAATTTTGAAACCCACCACTACTACACTTGCAGTATTTTTGCTGAGTATTTTTTTCCCACCGGGGGTTGCATTATCGATCGGTTCCTTTTTAAAAAATAGAATAATATTAAGCGTTTGGGGGGGTACTTTATGGAGAAGTTGAAACGGAGCCAAGAGACGCATTTAGTCCATCAGGCGGGAGGACGGATACGACCGCAGCAAGAAATGAAAACGGAAACTGTGGCTATATAAAGACATTGGGAAAAGTGCACACACACACACACACACACACACACACACAAACTCACTAACACGCTTCCCCAGGCTTTGAGGAGCTTATGGGCGATCCCCGCGTTACGACCGCAACTGAGCCCCGAATTTACGTTGCAAAGTGAGACATTGGTGAAGTGAGTTTTCCTCCCATCGGACGGCCTTTCTTGGCCACCGTCGCTAAGTGAATCGCTGCAGTTGTTAAATTAGGCACAGGGGTGTTAAGACATGGACTTCGCTGGTCAGGAGGTCGCAAAAGCAGATCACGTGACATACACACACACCTGGGACACTTCGACCGTCGTAAACTACACTACATTTACACAATACATTGGAACTTCCTGTTCTTTCTAATAGCAGTTTCAAATCGGTACAATCCTCCTCCTGTTATTTCCCCTTCTAATATATTTCATTTGAGTTTCACCATTTTTAACCCTCTTATTTTACTCATCTATCTGATATATTGGGTGATTACCTCTAACAAGTTTAAACTCTCTTGAGTGCGTGTATATATATATATATATATATATATATATATATATATATATATATATATATATATATATATATATATATATATATATATATATATATATATATATATATATATATATATATATATATATATATATATATATATATATATATATATATAAGATTTTTTTTACAACCCCTGGTAAGCCCCAATTATGGGAGGAAGCTAACTGCTTCCATCATCTGTCTATCGGCTCGTCACAAGAGTCCATCACGACAGAAACCCAATATTTTTACTGTTGCCTTTGTTATATTTGTGTTTTTTTATTTGTGCTGATAAATAAATAAAGGGAGACTAGTATAGATCTATTTCAAGCTATTTAGCTCTCATCAGCTAGCCATACCCTTACTGGGATTTGAACCTGGGCTATATTACATCCTAGGCAAACTTCTTAGCCATTAGGCCACAGGCTCTTATCCGTTATCAGCGAAGCCAGGGTGAAAGGTATCTATTAGATTTTTTTTTTACACAAATATAACAAAGGCAACAGTAAAAATATTGGGTTAGCTTCCTCCCATAATTGGGGCTTACCAGGGGTTGTAAAAAAAATCTAATAGATACCTTTCACCCTGGCTTCGCTGATAACAGATAAGAGCCTGTGGCCTAATGGCTAAGAAGTTTGCCTAGGATGTAATATAGCCCAGGTTCAAATCCCAGTAAGGGTATGGCTAGCTGATGAGAGCTGAATAGCTTGAAATAGATCTATACTAGTCTCCCTTTATTTATTTATCACCACAAATAAACACACACACACACACACACACACACACACACACACACACACACACATATATATATATATATATATATATATACACATAAATAAATAAATAAATAAATAAATAAATAAATAAGATTTTTACAACCCCTGGTAAGCCCAAATTATGGGAGGAAGCTAACTGCTTCCATCATCTGTCAATCAGCTCGTCAAAAGAGTCCATCACGACAGAAACCCAATATTTTTACTGTTGCCTTTGTTATATTTCTGGTTTTTTTTATTTGTGCTGATAAATAAATAAAGGGAGACTAGTATAGATCTATTTCAAGCTATTTAGTTCTCATCAGCTAGCCATACCCTTACTGGTTCAAATCCCGGTAAGGGTATGGCTAGCTGATGAGAGCTAAATAGCTTGAAATAGATCTATACTAGTCTCCCTTTATTTATTTATCAGCACATATAAAAAACAACAACATATATGTGTGTGTGTGTGTGTGTGTGTGTGTGTGTGTGTTAATTCTCCTTAACTTCTATTTTTCGGTTTTATTGGCTTCTTTCAAATGCTCCTTGTTTCTTTCCTCCATCCACCTATACCATTTCCCCCATATCTGATAAAATTCTGTTTCTTCTTTTCCCTGAATTTCTTTTGGTAATTTGTCCATTTCGGCACAGCCCAAAACCTTTCTTATTATTTCATCTTCGCTTGGTATCTATTTTTCCATTCCTGAGTGAAGGTGAGCCTCGCCGCCGTAATTATGTGTAGAATTAAATACTGGATTTCTTTTTATATTTCATTGTCATTATTCCTCGTACAAATACTGGTTTCCAATCAATGTGGACGCCTGTTATTGATTCTAGCCAATTTTTAATCTTTTTCCAATACTTTTTGCCTTCCTCACATGTCCACTCTATGTGATCATACATTCCGTGTGTTTAATTCACTTTTCCAACATTTTGGTGAAATATTTGCTGAGACTTTTTGATGACCTTGCTGGTGCCAGGTGCCATCTGTAAAACATTTTGTACTGGTTTTCCTTGTATGCAACCAATAGGGTCATTTTTAAATTTGTTCCCCCAATTTTTGTTCCCATTCATCTAATTCAAAATGTTAGCCAAAGTTCTGTGAGGAGTCATTCTTCCTTCTCCTTAGGTGGCCAAAGTCTTTGAGTTTCCTCTTCAGGATCTGGCCTTCTAAAGAGCAGCCAGGGTGGATCTCCTCTAGGACTGACCGGTTGGATGGCCTTGCAGTCCAAGGGACTCAATGCAGGAGTCTTCTTCTCCAGCACCATAGTTCAAAGGCCTCCATTCTTTGGCTCTCAGCCTTCCTTATGGTCCAACTTCCACAGCCATCCATTGCAACTGGGAAAACCACAGCCTTAACTAGACGCACTTGTGTTGGCAGGGTGAGGCCTCTGCTTTTTAGGATGCTGTCTAGATTTGCCATCGCCTTCCTCCCCAGGAGTAAGCCTCTTTTAATTCCTTGCCTACAGTCCCCATCTGCAGTGATCTTGGAGCCCAGGAAAATAAAGTCTGTCACTACCTCCATTTCTTCCCCATCTATTTGCCAGGAATTGAGAGGGGCGGATGCCATGATCTTAGTTTTCTCAAGGGTGTGTGTGTATATGTGTGTGTGTGTGTGTGTGTATGTATGTATGTGTATATAATAAGCTGATAAGGAGGAGAACCTTGTGGCTTAGTGGTTAACACATCTGCCTAAGATGTAATATAGCACAGGTTCGAATCCCAGTAAGGGTATGGCTAGCTGATGAGAGCTAAATAGCTTGAAATAGATCTATACTAGTCTCCCTTTATTTATTTATCAGCACAAATACAACACAAATGTAACAAAGGCAACAGTAAAAATATTGGGTTTCTGTCGTGATGGTCTCTTGTGACGAGCCGATTGACAGATGATGGAAGCAGTTAGCTTCCTCCCACATTTGGGCATATCAGGGGTTGTGACACTAAATATATATACATATACATATACATATACATATACATATACATATACATATACATATACATATACATATACATATACATATACATATACATATACATATACATATACATATACATATACATATACATATACATATACATATACATATACATATACATATACATATACATATGGATTCCCCCCCCCCTTTCTCGTTGGCTGCCCGGTTCGAAAGCAAGCAGCCTCTTTTTTTTAAAAAATATATATATTTATTCTTTTTCTTTAAAAAAAACACATACAAAACAAGAGCAAGAAAAAAAAAAACTTTCCTCCATTTCACAAGCATGTTGTTTGGTTACAAGTTTTTGTGCATCAATTTTTAAGATTAAGAATAACATCACTTGGGTTTTGCATTAAACATAACTGAATATTTCGCTGCCAGCCTCTTGACGAAATCAGCCAGGCGGCATGGGAAGGGCATTGGGGTCACCCCAGGGGTTTTTGAATCCACCCCCCTTTTTAAAAAAAAAGTTAGACAGCGCAAAGGGATAGCTCTTGGCGCTCTCCCTCTCCGTCCCCCCCCCCCCACCAATTTCCTTTGAGCCGAGCATCCTCCTTGGCTCAATTCCGATTCGGGCTTCACTGCACCAGTGGTCCGACAATGCAGCTCTCCTCCGATTGCTGGGCTGTTCAGGATTCAAGCCATGTTTGGTGGCTGAATCGGCATGTCGGGCAGGTCGAGAAACACATCTGGCTCCGGAGCCTGGCGGAACTGAGGGTGGTATTATGCAGTCTCTCGGGGTTTTGCTGGGCTGCGCCAAAGAATGCGGTGGAGTCCTGTAAGATGCCGGAATTGAGGCATGGAGGGCGTCAAAAAACCCATCCTGCCTTTGTGGAAACCACATGGTTTATGATGGAGATGGGGTTGCGGACTCCAGATTCCCCCCTCCCTTAAATCGGAGGGAGAAAGGGGGAAATCGTGGCCAAAGAAATGGGAAAGGAGTCGCCTCGGGGTGGGGGTGGGTGGTGGGTGGGAGCGAACTTCCTTTGAATGTCAGTGGCTTCATGGAGGGTCTATGTTTCCAGCAAGGAGACTCAGTCTGCAGGGTGGGGTCTCCTGGCTGTTTTGTCTGCACCACAATCCTGCAAGTGTTGTGACCCGCCAGCAGCCAGCAGAGGTGGCAGTAGATTCGGGCAGTGAGGAGGGTTGGGGAGGAACCTGGGCCAGTCCTGGAGTCTGGGGGAGGCTCGGATGAGGGCTCTGTGTCGGAGGCAGAGAGGGGGCCAGGGCCGTCTGAGAGTTCTCAGCTGCCTTCGGAGTCAGACATCGGTGAGGCAGAAGAACAGCTGGAGCCTGTTCCCAGTGTGCGCATGCGCAGAGTTGCCAGAGGAAGGGAAGAGCTAAAGAACTGGGGTCGACTTGGGAGTAAGGCCACAAGTGGATGGTGAATGGCCCCTCCCAGAGGACATAAAAGAGGAGCGAAAGGGGAGTGGAGTTTGCAGGAGACAATTAGTTCGCTTCATTGGTTCGTGACTCTCCGAGGCTCCTTGCCAAGTTCTGCAGAGACCGGCCTGGCAGCTCTCCAAGCCATTTAAGGTCTGTGATTGTAAATCCTCCCTTGAAAGACTTTGCTGGATGTGAAGGAGCAGAATTCACAGCAAATTAATAAAAGGGTTTTTTGTCGGGACAAGGAGTTTGCTTCAGGCTCTTGGGAAATCTCAGTCAGAACAATGTGGTAGGACTGGATGAGAGATAAGGCTGGGTGTTCTGAAATGTCTGATGATTGGCCCAAAGTCACCCACCCCTTTTTTCCTCCCTCCCTTCTTCCTTCCTTCTCCATCTCTGGATAACACTTTGTCTGAAATGGTATAGGTTCTCCTGCCTTAGCAGAAGGTTGGACTAGAAGACCTCCAAGATCCCTCCCAACTCTATTATTCTACTATCCTTTCCTTCCTTCCTTCCTTCCTTCCTTCCTTCCTTCCTTCCTTCCTTCCTTCCCTCCCTCTCTCCCGCCTTCGTCCTTCCCTTTCTTTCCTTGCCTCCTTCTTTCCTTCCTTCCCTCCTCCTTTCCTTTTTCCTTTCCCTTCCTTCCTTTTTCTTTCTCCATCTCTGGATAACCCTTTGTCTGAAATGGTACAGGGGTCTCCTGCCTGAGCAGAGGGTTGGACTAGAAGACCTCCAAGGTCCCATCCAACTCTATTATTCTACTATCCCTTCCTTCCCCCCCCACCCTCTCTCCCTCCTCCCTCTTTCTTTCCTTCCCTCCTCCTTTCCTTCCTTCCTTCCTTCTTTCCCTCCTTTTTCTTTCCTCCTCCTTTCCTTTTTTCCTCCCTCCCTCCCTCCCTTCTTCCTTCCTTCTCCATCTCTGGATAACCCTTTGTCTGAAATGGTATAGGGTCTCCTGCCTTAGCAGAGGGTTGGTCTAGAAGACCTCCAAGGTTCCTTCCAACTCTATTATTCTACTATCCCTTCCTTCCTTCCTTCCTTCCCTCCTTCCTTCCCTCCTTTTTCTTTCCTCCTCCTTTCCTTTTTTCCTTTCCCTTCCTTCTTCTTTCTCCTGTCTTTGTTCCTTTTTTCCTCCCTCCCTCCCTTCTTCCTTCCTTCTCCATCTCTGGATAACCCTTTGTCTGAAATGGTAAAGGGTCTCCTGCCTGAGCAGAGGGTTGGTCTAGAAGACCTCCAAGGTTCCTTCCAACTCTATTATTCTACTATCCTTTCCTTCCTTCCTTCCTTCCTTCCTTCCTTCCTTCCTTCCTTCCCTCTTTCTTTCCTTCCTTCCCTCTTTCTTTCCCCCTCCTTTCCTTTTTTCCTTCCTCCCTCCCTCCCTCCCTTCTTCCTTCCTTCCTTCCTTCTCCATCTCTGGATAACCCTTTGTCTGAAATGGCATAGGGTCTCCTGCCTGAGCAGAGGGTTGGTCTAGAAGACCTCCAAGGTCCCTCCCAACTCTGTTATTCTGTTTTCTACTCTGTGTTCTGTATTTTGACTTGCCCATCTTCTCTTCAGGCCCTCCCAATAGGTTTGATGATGCCTGACTGGTCGAGCCCCTTCCCCAAGTTGGGGTGGTGGTGGGGAGGGCAGAAAATGGGGATTTCTGGGAGGAATTTGCAGTGCTTGAGTATCTGGGTGGGGTTTATTTTATTTTATTTCTGGTGACAAAGGACTTTTAGAATTTGAGTTGCGATTCTCACGTGTTTCCTGCCTCCCAGGGTGGGAAAGGGCATCCGTCACGTTGGGCCGGAGAGCTTGGGCGTGGCCAGGAGGGGCTCTGGGTTCAAGGTCCCCTTTAATAGCATCGCTCCGGGCTCTGGCAGGGCGGGGAGGGTCTCTGAGATGGAGAATTCTCCTTTTCATTTTTCTTTCATTCTCTTTCTCTTCCTTCCTCCTCCTATCTTCCTTCCTTCCTATTTCTCTTTTTTCTTTCTTTTCCTTCCTTCCTTTTCCTTTCTTTCTCTTACTTTGTTTCTCCCTTTCTCACTTTTTCTCTGCTTTCCTTTTTTCTCTTTCTCATTTTTCTTTTTCCCCTTCCTTCCTTTAGTTGTTTTTTCTTTCTTTCTCTTTTTCTTTATTTTCCTTTCTTTCTTTTCTTTGTTTCTCTTTCTTTCCTTTCCTTCTTTTTCCTTTCTCTTTCTCTCTCTTTCTTTCTTTCTTTTCCTACCTCCTTCCTTCCTATTTCTCTTTTTTCTTTCTTTTCCTTCCTTCCTTTTCCTTTCTTTCTCTTACTTTCTCTCTGTTTCTCCCTTTCTCACTTTTTCTCTGCTTTCCTTTTTTCTCTTTCTCATTTTTCTTTTTCCCCTTCCTTCTTTTTGTTGTTTTTTCTTTCTTTCTCTTTTTCTTTATTTTTCTTTCTTTATTTTCTTTGTTTCTATTTCTTTTCTTTCCTTCTTTTTCCTTTCTTTCTTTCTTTCTTTCTTTCTTTCTTTCTTTCTTTCTTTCTTTCTTTCTTTCTTTCTTTCTTTCTTTCTTTTCCTTCCTGGCTCTGGGTTCAAGGTCCCTTTTAAGAGCATCGCTCCAGGCTGTCGCAGGGCGGGGCGGGTCTCTGAGATGGAGAATTCTCCCTTTTATTTTTCTTTCATTCTCTTTCTCTCTCTTCTTTCTTTTCCTACCTCCTTCCTTCCTATTTCTCTTTTTTCTTACTTTGTTTCTCCCTTTTTCACTTTTTCTCTGCTTTCTTTCTTTCTCTTGCTCTTTTCTTCTTTTTCCCCTTCGTTTTGTTGTTTTTTCTTTCTCTCTCTTTTTCTTTATTTTCTTTTCTTTCTTTCCTTTCTTTCTCTTTCTTTTCTTTCCTTCTTTTTCCTTTCTTTTTCTTTCTTTCTCTCTCTCTCTCTCTCTCTCTTTCTTTCTTTCTTTCTTTCTTTCTTTCTTTCTTTTCCTTCCTGGCTCTGGGTTCAAGGTCCCTTTTAAGAGCATCGCTCCAGGCTGTGGCAGGGCGGGGCGGGTCTCTGAGATGGAGAATTCTCCCTTTCATTTTTCTTTCATTCTCTTTCTCTCTCTTCTTTCTTTTCCTACCTCCTTCCTTCCTATTTCTCTTTTTTCTTTCTTTTCCTTCCTTTTCCTTTCTTTCTCTCTGTTTCTCCCTTTCTCACTTTTTCTCTGCTTTCTTTCTTTCTCTTTCTCTTTTTTCTTTCTCCCCTTCCTTCCTTTTGTTGTTTTTTCTTTCTCTCCCTTTTTCTTTATTTTCCTTTCTTTCTTTTCTTGGTTTCTCTTTCTTTCCTTTCCTTCTTTTTACTTTCTCTCTCTCCCTCTCTCTCTCTCTCTCTTTCTTTCTTTCTTTCTTTCTTTCTTTCTTTTCCTTCCTGGCTCTGGGTTCAAGGTCCCTTTTAAGAGCATCGCTCCGTTCTCTGGCAGGGCGGGGAGGGTCTCTGAGTTGGAGAATTCTCCCTTTCATTTTTCTTTCATTCTCTTTCTCTCTCTTCTTTCTTTTCCTACCCCCTTCCTTCCTATTTCTCTTTTTTCTTTCTTTTCCTTCCTTTTCCTTTCCTTCTCTCTGTTTCTCCCTTTCTCACTTTTTCTCTGCTTTCTTTCTTTCTCTTTCTCTTTTTTCTTTTTTCCCTTCGTTTTGTTTTTTTTTCTTTCTCTCTCTTTTTCTTTATTTTCTTTTCTTTCTTTCCTTTGTTTCTCTTTCTTTTCTTTCCTTCTTTTTCCTTTCTTTTTCTTTCTTTCTCTCTCTCTCTCTCTCTCTCTCTCTCTTTCTTTCTTTCTTTTCCTTCCTGGCTCTGGGTTCAAGGTCCCTTTTAAGAGCATCGCTCCAGGCTCTGGCAGGGCGGAGAGGGTCTCTGAGATGGAAAAATTCTCCCTTTCTTGCAGAGTTTAAGGTTGGGACCTTCTCTGAATTCCAGGCACGCTGTTGCTTGCCGTTCGTTGGGCTCAGGGTGGAGCCAGGCGGTTGTAGGAGGACGGGAAGTTCCCATTCCAACGGCGTTTTCTGCAACTCTGGGTTGAACGGTGGGGCCCTTGGGGCTCTCTGCACTTGACGGTTGCTTGCTGACGTTTCGTGGCCCAACTAGGGAACATCATCAATGCTGGGAGCGAGTGGGGTTTGTGGAGAGGAGGAAGAAGAGGGTGAGGAGGATTCTGGGACCTTTTGATGCTCTCTGAGTTGTGTGGGGTTTTTTTACTGCAGGCATTTCATGATCCAGGTAACAGCATCAGTGTTAGGAAGAGGAGGAGGAGGAGTTGGAGGAGTTGGAGGAGGAGGAGGAGGAGGAGGAGGAGGAGGAGGAGGAGGAGGAGGAGGAGGAGGAGGAGGAGGAGGAGGAGGAGGAGGAGGAGAAGGAGGAGAATTATTATAATGCCTTGAGCCAGTCAGGATTGAACTTCCTGGCTGTGGGCAGAGTTTAGCCTGCAATATTGCCTTCTAACAACTGCAACAGAGTTTCATCCCTCCCTCCTTCCTTCCTTCCCTCCTTCTTTCTTTTTTCCTTTCCATTTCTTCCTCCTTCTATCTTCCTTCCTTTCTCTTTTTTCCTTCCTCCTTTCTGTTTTTGCTTTCCATTTTCCTCCCTCCTTCCCTCTCTTCCTTCCTTCTTTTTTCTTTCCATCCTCCCTCCCCTCCCTCCCTCCTTCCTATCTTCCTTCCTTCCCTCATTCCTTCCTTCCTCCATCCCTCCTTTCTTCCATCTTTCTTTCCTCCTTCCTTTTTTTCCTTTCCCTTCCTTCTTCCTTCTTATGTTCCTTCCTTCCTCCCTTCCTTCTGTTTTTTGCTTTCTCTTCCTCCTTCCCTCCCTTCCTTCTTTCTTTTTTCCTTTCCCTTTCTTCCTCCTTCTATCTTCCTTTCTTTCTCATTTTCCTTCTTTCTGTTTTTGCTTTCCATCTTCCTCCCTCCTTCCCTCCTTCCCTCTCTCCCTTATTTCCTTCTTCTTTTTTCTTTCCATCCTCCCTCCCCTTCCTCCCTCCTTCCTATCTTCCTTCCTTCCCTCCTTCCTCCATCCCTCCTTCCTCCATCCCTCCTTCCTTCCCTCCTTTCCTTTTTTCCTTTCCCTTCCTTCTTCGTTCCTCTCTTCCTTCTGTTTTTTGCTTCCTATCTTCCTCCTTCCCTCCCTCCTTCCTTCCTTCCCTCCTTCTGTCCTCCTTCCTTTTTCCCTTCCCTCCTTCCTTCCTCCATCCCTCCTTTCTTCCTTCCTTTTTTTCCTTTCTCTTCCTTCCTCCTCCTTCTATCTTCCTTCCTTCCTTTCTCTTTTTTCTTTTTGACAAGCTCAGCATCTTAATAGATTTAACTCCCAGAATTCCCCAGCCAGCATGCTTTGAGACAGGAGGAGGAGTTGAAATCTGCTCCATCCTAAATGTGCCAAGATTGAGAAAGGCAGATGTACCCATTTGGCCTCTAAACCGGAGACTCTTGGCAGAAATAAATCTTCCTTGGTCATTTTGCAGCCCCGGAATTTAAGATGACCCCCCCCCCCCTGTTTTACGTACAGCCCCAATGAGAAATGTTTCCTGCTTGGTGATGGAGAAGCGGAGGCTGTCTGTATTATATTTCCTCCACAGAGTTACTTAGGGAAGAATGAAAAAGTCATCAATCATTTCTAAATCTCAGAGATGATGGGCTTTGGGATTCCTCTGCCATGTAGAAAACTATGGAGTAAAGTAAAGGAACAAAGATTCTTTAAAAATCCGCAGCTGGCTTTCCTTCCTTCCTCCTTTTCTCCCTCCATCCCTCCCTCCCATCTGTTATTCTCCTTCCTTCCTTCCTTCCTTCCTTCCTTCCTTCCCTCCCTCCCTCTTTATTCTCATATCCTTCCTTCCTCCTTCTCTCCCTCCCTCCCTTCCATCTGTTGTTCTCCTTCCTTCTTTCCTCTCTCCCTTCCATCTGTTATTCTCCTTCCCTCCCTCCCTCTTTATTCTCATATCCTTCCTTTGATCCTCCTTCTCTCCCTCCCTCTCTTCCATCTGTTATTCTCCTCCCTCCCTCCCTTCCATCTCCTCCCTCCCTCTTTATTCTCATATCCTTCCTTCCTCCTTCTCTCCCTCCCTTCCATCTGTTGTTCTCCTTCCTTCTTTCCTCCCTCCCTTCCATCTGTTATTCTCCTTCCCTTCCTCCCTCCCTCTTTATTCTCATATCCTTCCTTTGATCCTCCTTCTCTCCCTCCCTCCCTTCCATCTGTTATTCTCCTCCCTCCCTCTTTATTCTCATATCCTTCCTTCCTCCTTCTCTCCCTCCCTCCCTTCCATCTGTTGTTCTACTCTCCCTCCCTCTCTTCCATCTGTTATTCTCCTCCCTCCCTCTTTATTCTCATATCCTTCCTTCTTCCTTCTCTCCCTCCCTCCCTTCCATCTGTTGTTCTACTTCCTTCTTCCCTCCGTCCTTTCCATCTTTCTCCTCCCTCCCTTCCATCTGTTGCTCTCCTTCCTTCTTCCCTCCCTCCCTTCCATCTGCTATTCTCCTTCCTTCCTTCCTTCCTTCCTTGCTTCCTTCCTTCCTAAAACCCAGCACAGTTTAGCCCAGCCAGATCTCTTCTTCCTCCTCTTCCTCCTCCTCCTCTTCTCTCCAAACCCCCTCTAGTGCTGCTGATGTTACCTAGTTGGGTGAAAATGCCTGCAACAAAACAACCAAACTTAGAGAGCACCAAGGTCCCCCACTGTCCTCCTCCTCTCTGCCAACCCCACTCCCTCCTAGCCCTGATGACGTTACCTAGCTGGGTAACAAAACCTCTTGCAAAAAGGAAAAAAAAAAAAAAACAAGCTTAGAGACCAATGAAGACCCCCACCACAGGACATCCATCTTCCCCAAAGAAGGTGTTGGATGGATGTCGTGGGAACGACATGTCGGATGTCGTGTAGGCGTCAACGCCTACAGCTCTTCAGGAGCCTGTGAAAATACCGCTAAGGGATGCTTTCTTTCTCTCTCTCCCTCTCTGCCCCCCCCCCCAAACTCCATGCCTGGGAGATTAGAAAGTAGAATAAAAGGTGACCTTCTCTTAAATTGATGCTTATGGTCTCAGCTATAAAACTTCTCACGGCTGACAGGGACTTTCCTGCTGAAGGACTCCAGAAAGGGATTTATAATGGCTGGGACGGGGGGGGGGGGGAGGCTTGGGGAGGGGGCGCACGAATGAAGTGCCTGCAGAAATAAATGAACAAGTTGAGGAAGGGACAGGGGTCACCCAGGCCCCAACAAAGGCAATCATTTTACTCCGGTCTCTGGCGCCTTTGGGGAAGAGCGTTGAAACGAAAGCTGGGAAGTGTCTAGCCAAACATTTGGAAGAAAATATATGTATCTATCTATCTATCTCCTTGGAAGCTGTGGCTTTTGCAACCTTTCTCTGTTAGCTTTATTTATGGAATACTGCGTGGGAAAGAACATAGGCCAAGAGATGCTGTCAAGGGGACCACTTAACCATATTTTTTGGCGTATAAGACGCTCCGAAGTATAAGGCGCCCCCTAGCTTTTGGGGAGGAAAACAAGGGAGGAAAATATCTGCTTCAGCCTCCCAGCCATTCAGCCTCCCAGCCATTTGCCTCCTTGCAACAAACAGCAAACAGTACAGACAATATTACACTGTTTGTAGTGTTAGATTTCAGACTATACTTGTACAGATGCTGTTAAAATCGATGTGGCTTTCTGGAAGTAGAGTTATTCTCTGCTATTTAAAAGGAGATGCAATAGCACTGGGCCTCTTCCGATCAAGCATTTGTTTTAAAAAGCTTCTTCATTTTGTTAAGCTGCCTAGAACAAGAATAAAGCAGCCTTTAAAAAATAAGTCTAATCATTTGAACATTCTATATAGGCATTTATAGTTATTGACTTACCTCCTTGCAGCAAACAGCAAACAGCCTGATTAGCAGAAGAAAAACAAAATCTGCTTCTGCCTCCCAGCAATT
This sequence comes from Thamnophis sirtalis, assembly GCF_051295495.1. Lineage (NCBI taxonomy): Eukaryota > Metazoa > Chordata > Lepidosauria > Squamata > Natricidae > Thamnophis > Thamnophis sirtalis. The sequence continues at coordinate 3,578,913 of NW_028261397.1, read as the reverse complement.
TGCCTCCTGGAGCAAACAGCCAGTTTCACTTTCAGTTTCAGTTTAACCAGCCTGATCATCAGCTGTTTCAGGCTGCCAGGATTGCTATAGCCTATTGCAGCCTCTGCAAGCCCCATTTTCCCCGTTTGCTGCAAGGAGGCAAATTGCTGGGAGGCAGAAGCCAAAGGGTGGGGGCCGGTGGGTGGGGTGGGGCTACATTCAGTGTATAAGACGCACCCAAATTTTCACCCTCTTTTAGGGGGGAAAATGGTGCGTCTTATACTCCGAAAAATACAGTAGATTCAGATTAATAGAGTTGGGAAGGGACCTTGGAGGTCTTCTAGTCCAACCCCCTGCTCAGGCAGGAAACCGATACCCGTGATAGCGAACTATGGCACGCGAGGCCCCTCTGCGGGCACAACCAGCCTAGCTCCAGCCCGCATGCACACGAACCTCCTGCCAGCCAGCTGGTTATGGGGTCTCTGCGGTGCATGTGGTGGGGAGGGCGGGGGCGCGTGTGGGGAACACATGCACACCTACGTGAGGGGTGTGGAGTGTGTGCGTGTGCGCTCGCATTGCATTTTGGTGGTTTGGGGCATGGGAAGGCCTCCTCCATCTACCTGGTAGCCAAAACTGGGCATGGGGATGCTGTGTGATGCACCCCTGCGCCCCATTTTGGCTCTGGTGCACCAACTTGGAAGGCATAATGGGATAAAGGGAAGGCGGGGGGCATGTGTGGTGGATGCACGCGTGCGTGGTGGGGTGTGAACGAGCGAGGGGCACTGGCATTGTATTTTGGGGGTTATACCCATGAGCTTTGGGCACTTGGCACCAAAAAAGGTTCACCATCACGGCCCTACACCGTTTCAGACAAATGGTTATCCAGTCTTTTCTTAAAAACTTCCAGTGACGGGTCACTCACAATTTCTGGTGGCAAGCAGTTCCACTGGTTAATTACCCTCACTGTTAGGATATTTCTCCTTAATTCCAGGTTGCTTCTCTCCTTGATTAGTTTCCACCCATTGCTTTTTGTTCTGCCCTCAGGTGATTTGGAGAATAGTTTGACTCCCTCTTCTTTGGGGCAACCCCTGAGATATTGGAAGACTGCTATCATGTCTCCCCTGGTCCTTCTTTTCATTAAACTAGACATTCCCAGTTCCTGCAACCGTTCTTCCTTTATTTTAATTTCCATGCATTTAATCCTCTTTCTTGCCCTGCTCTGCACTCTTTCTAGAGTCTCAACAAAACCAGAAGTAAACTTAGATTTCCTGCGAAAATGTAATAAATTGTGGTCACACATGAGTGTAGATGATGTACATGGCCTTTCCATTTAATTGTTTATAACAGGTTTTCTCCCCAACCTGAGGCCACCTGGGTGAATTGGGACTAGATTTTGGTCGCCATGATGGAGAAAAGATGCTGAGACTCTGGAAAGAGTGCAGAGAAGAGCAACAAAGAGGATTAGGGGACTGGAGGCTCAAACGTATGAAGAACGGTTGCAGGAACTGGGTGTGTCTAGTTTAATGAAAAGAAGGACTAGGGGAGACATGATAGCATCTTCCAATATCTCAGGGGCTGCCCCAAAGAAGAGGGAGTCAAGCTATTCTCCAAAGCATCTGAGGGTAGAACAAGAAGCAATGGGTGGAAACTAATCAAGGAGAGAAGCAACTTAGAACTGAGGAGAAATTTCCTGACAGTTAGAACAATTAATCAGTGGAACAGAAGTTGCCTCCAGAAGTTGTGAATGCCCCAACACTGGAAGTCTTTAAGAAGATGTTGGATAGCCATTGGTCTGAAACAGTATAAGGTTTCCTGCCTAGGCAGGGAGTTGGACTAGAAGACCTCCAAGGTCCCTTCCAACTTTTGCTATTGTATTGTATTAAGGTCTCTTCCAGCTCTGTTGTTAATCTGTTAAAAATACAAATACAATGTCAGGGTTCCAAATAGCATCCAAAACTAAATCAGAATCCAAGGCAAAGTATTGCTCAAAATTCCAATTTATGAAGAGAGCCACGTTGGCACATCTGGGAAAACCTGAATCTGAAAGCCTCCCGGTTTCCCCCACCCAGGTGAAAGTTCAAGATCCTGCCCCCACACCCACAAGTCCATCACATGGTCCCATCTCCCACTCCCATGCTGGCAGCTTCCACCCATCCATTTCCGGTCAGGTGCAGAGGTGCAAAGACAAAGGGTGACCTTGGCTTTCTAGAAAGAATGTTGTTATGGCTACATATCATCAAGCTCCATTTTCCCACCAGAGAAAATACATAGTAGAATGGTAGAAAGTGTGGCAGGCGAAAGATCCGAAAGAAAAGACGGTTGCAGGCCTGACATACAATGAACTTCCCCACATATTTTATGCTTTGAAATGTTGATTCTTTCTCCTTCTCTTCCTAGTGTTCATCATGGGATTCGGCCTGCTGGTGTATCCGTTTGGACTTGGGTCTTCGGCCGTGAGGACACACTGCGAGGATTCGAGCATTTATTATGCAGGGAGTTGCCAACTCGGCTGGGGTTACATGTTGGCCATTGTTGGGGTGATGCTGTCTGTCTTTTTGCCATTTTTTGCAAAATATGCACCAAAAGACCATCTTTATCCCACCCCGATTCCTACCATTTTGTAATATTTCGCCCTCCGATGTTCTGGTTGAAAATTTCCTGGGTGCTTCCTTGGAGCTTTGAAGCAAAGAAGAAGAAGAAGAAGAAGAAAAGTATTTTTAAGTTGCTCCGAGTAAACCCAAAATGCATCGGTGATCAGCTCAGCGCTCTGATTCTGCAATAAAATTGCCAAATTTTGGATCGGTCACCTCAAACTTTTTCTCGCGTCGAATGCCGAATGCTTCCGAAAGAACGAAATCCCGTTTTATCCTCAATATCTACCTCCCTGTTTCTTTGGCAACTCAAATAATCTTTTTTTTAAAGGCCTCAGCTCTGGTTCTTTTATATATCTTACTGTTGAATATTTGGACATTTTGGGTTTTTTTAAAAAATTAAACCAGCTGATTTAAAACCCAATAATTTTATTATTATTATTAATTTTGCAAATTACGTTGTCCGGATAAATGACAGCATCCTTGCTGGCTCAACTTATTTGCAAGGATTAAGCCAAGGAGCTACGGGGTTGTGTTTTTGTTTTTGTTTTGAATTAATAAGATGGCCTCGTCCAGACAACAGGACAAAGCAAAGGCTGAATCCCTGCAGACTATAAAACTACACATGACACTGCAGTTTTACCTTGTCGGTTGTGTGAATCCAATATCCAATATGGGATATGTATGGATTTAAGGGCCTACTCAGTGGCAAATATAGGATTGTCTCCCTCTCTCTCTCTTTCTCTCTCCTTCTTTCTCTGTCTTTCTCTCTGTCTCTCTCTTACTCCCGCTCTTTCTTTTTCTTTCTTCTTTTCTCTCTCTTTCTCTTTCTCTATCTTTCTGTCTGTCTCTTACTCCCCCTCTTTCCCTCTCTTTCTTTATCCTTTTCTCTTTCTCTTTCTTTCTCCCTCTTTCTCTCTTACTCCCTTTCTTTCTCTTTCTCTCTCTTTCTCTTTGTCTGTTTTCTGTTTCTTTCTTACTTCCTCTTTCCCTCTCTTTCTTTATCCTTTTCTCTTTCTCTTTCTTTCTCTTTCTCTCTTACTCCCTTTGTTGTTGGGGGCAATATGCTGACTCTGTAAACCGCTTAGAGAGGGCTGAAAGCCCTATGAAGCAGTATATAAGTCTAACTGCTATTGCTATTGCTATTTCTCTTTCTCTCTCTCTTTCTCTTTATCGGTCTTTCTGTTTCTTTCTTACTTCCTCTTTCCTTCTCTTTCTTTATCCTTTTCTCTTTCTCACTTTCTCTCTCTTTCTGTCACTCTCTCTTTCTGCCTCTCTCTCTTTCTGTCTCTGTCTCCCCAAAGATGTTTTTTCAAGAGGCAACTGGACTTCTTGGTTTTTCTTCGAAGAGATTTCGCTTCTCATCCAAGAAGCTTCTTCAGCTCTTACCTGCATGGTGGAGATTGGCTGAGTAAAATCCTTCCATTTCCCCACCATTGATCAGAGCTGAAGAAGCTCCTTGAATGAGAAGCAAAACGTCTTCAAAAGAAAAAAGTCCAGTTGCCTCCTGAAAAATCATCCTTGGGACTATTTCTCTCTCTTTCTTTCTTTTCTCTCTCTTTCTTTCTCACCCACCCACACACCACTTCTTTCTATGTTAAATCAGTTGTGCCAGTACTGAAAAGTGCATTCTTTTCCAATAGCTCAAAAGTAATTTGTTAAATTTTAATGTTACGGTTTTTACAGATCTGTTGGGGAAATGTGGCTTTTGTTTGTCTTAAGAGAAGCCAGCAAGATTTGCAGCAGGTTTTAATTTAGTGTTTTTCAAGCTTGAAAACTTTAAGATGGGTGGACTAATCTCAGAATTCCACTCCTCTTAAAGCAGGCTATCTGGGGAATTCTGGGAGTTGAAGTCCACCCATCTTCAAGCACACTGGCTAAGGAATTCTGGGAGTTGAAGTCCCCTCATTTTCAAGTTTGGAAGATTGAGTGGGGGGGGGGGGACACTACTTTAAAGATTTTTTCCAGAGTCTGGGATACTGAATGTGGGTCTGGATTTCACACATTTTACGCTATTTTATACTCTTCTTTTAAAAAATCTCAAAGGAATTTAAGGTAGTGACAACCACAGGATAAAAAATTCACCCCAAGGCAAATACGATGCACAGTTAAAAGACTAAGGAAGGTTAAAATGAAAAGGGGTGTAAGAGTTGTGTCAAGAGCTGGACACAGAAAAAGAGATTATTTTACAAATCGGGCTACTCCTGGGGAGCCTGCCTTCCCTGGGGAAACTAAAAATGGCCATTTTGAGACCCCTGGTCTTGAATTGTTACGAGTTTTAAGTGCAAATAGCAAGATTTTGAATTGGCTTTAGCCAATCCGAGGGGCAATTAATGCAGGTCTTTTAGCTGGGAATAATGGGGGCTCTGAGTAACATCCATGTAGCAGCCTATTTACAGAATAACAAGAGTTGGAAGGGACCTTATAGGTCATCTAGTCCAACCCCCTGCTCCAGCAGGAGACCCTTTACCATTGCTGACAAGTGGCTGTCCAGTCTATCTATGCAATCTTGCTTGAGTTGGAAGGGACCTTGGAGGTCTTCTAGTCCAGCCCTCGGCTTAAGCAGAGATCCTATACCATGTCAGACAAATAGCTGTCCAATCTCTTTTTTTTAAAAACCTCCAGTAATGGAGCACCCACAACTTCTGGTGGCAGGCTGTTCCACTGGTTAATTGTTCTCGCCGTCCTGAAAATTTCTTAGTTCCAGGTTGATTCTCTTCTTGATTAGTTTCTATCCATTGTTTCTTGTCCTGCCTTCAGGGGCCTTGGAGAATAGTTTGACTCCCTCTTCTTTGGGGCAACCCCTGAGAGATTGGAAGACTGCTATCATGTCTCCCTAGTCCTTCTTTTCATTAAACTAGACATACCCAGTTCCTGCAACCGTTCCTCATATGTTTTAGTCTCCAGTCCCCTAATCATCTTGGTTGCTCTTCTCTGCCCTCTTTCTAGAGTCTCAACAAAACCAGAAGTAAACATTAATTTTCTGCAAAAGTATCATAAATTGCAGTCCACACGAGTGTAGATTACATAGCCATTCCATTTAATTGTTAATAACAGGGTTTTTCCCAACCTAAGGCCACCTGCGTGAATTGGAACTACAATTCCCAGAATTCTCTAATTGGCATGTTAAGACAGCTAGCTGAGAATTCTGGGAATCGTAGTCCAAACACATCTGGAGGGACTCAGACTGAAGAATGTTCTTGGAATAAACAAATAAAAATTTTGTGTTTGCAGCACCCTTGAGTGGACATAACAACTGCAACACTAGGTCATATATCAGTGGGGGAAAAATGCCATTTAATCCGAAGCATTTGAAGAGGACATCAAGTTAAAAAAAAGAATATATTTAATTTTAGAATAGAATAGAATTCTTTATTGGCCAAGTGTGATTGGACATACAAGGAATTTGTCTTTGGTGCAGTATTTAATTTTATTTCACCTTAAAGAAGAAGATTCATTTGTCTACTAAATAACTGGAATCAGAGCCTGTAAAAACAAAACGATGCAATCCTTTATGGCTTTCTTTAAGCAATAATTATTCACTTTTATTTATTTGTAACAGAGGGAATCTGGACCCGCTCTTAGCCTTCCGCATATTGGAAGAGTATGTCAGTCTGTTGTTAAGACCATGTATCTTAGCATATGCAATTTTCAGGACTAAAGCCGTTAAAAATACATACAGAAATTGCCAGAAGCCTTTCGGAGATCATAAGCATGTCAATCTAAAATGCAGAAAACCGGGCGCTTTGTTAGAGAATTGTACTGATGAGATCAATCACAACAACGCCATCACAATCAGTGTCACAACACAGCATGTCTGTTCAGCCTTTGCTGCATCTTGTAATTCAGGTGAAAATAGGATTGCATTGTGCGTGCGTGTGTGTGTGTGTAGGGGGTGGGGGGGGGAATAGCCAAGATTTGGTCTTTATCGCTGCAAAATGCACCGATCTTGGTGATTGAATTAACTCAATGTATGGCAGAAAATGTGCATCCTTAAATAGGTTAGCTTCACGGAGTGTGCTAAATTGCACAAATATACACAACTTGTAGAGAGGAACTATGGTAACCTTGATGGATTTATTCAGGAACAGTTCCTACACAAAAAGGGGCTATTTTCCCTTTAAAGTCCAGAGAAACAAGATCGAAGTACAGAAGGGGATTTAAATAGACACCTCCCTGATACGCTGGAGTACAAATAGCCCTCGACTTACCGCCTCAATTGAGCCCAACATTTTTGTTGCTAAGTGTTCTGACCGAGGCTTCCCATAGAGCCTGAAGCAGACTCCTGGTCCCGACAAAAGGCCCTTTTATTAATTGACTCTGAATTCTGCTCCTTCACATCCAGCAAAGTCTTTCAAGGGAGGATTTACAGTCACAGACCTTATCTGGCTTGGAAAGCTGCCAGGCCGATCTCTGCAGAACTTGGCAAGGAGCCTCGGAGAGTCACGAACCAATTAAGCAAACTAATGTTCTCCTGCAAACTCCACTCCCCTTTCGCTCCTCTTTTATTCCCTCTGGGAGGGGCCATTCACCGTCCACCTGTGGCCTTCCTCCCAAGTCGACCCCTGTTCTTTAGCTGTTCCCTTCATCTGGCAGCTCTGCGCATGCGCACACTGGGAACAGGCTCCAGCTGTTCTTCTGCCTCACTGATGTCTGACTCCGAAGGCAGCTGATAACTGTCGGACGGCCCCGGCCCCCTCTCTGCCTCCGACACGGAACCCTCATCCGAGCCTCCCCCAGGTTCCTCCCCAACCTCCTCACTGTCCGAATCTGCTGCCAGCTCTGCTAGCCGCTGGTGGGCCACAATACTAAGCGAGACATTATGTGAGTTCCCCCCCCCCCATTTTATGACCTTTCTTGACCCGGTTGTTAAGTGAATCACTACAATTGATAAGCAAGTATCACGGTCGTTTAGTGAATCTGGCTTAGCCATTGACTTGTCCAAAGGTCGAGAAAAGGGGTCGCGTGACCCCCTCAATTGTCATAAATACGAGTCAGTTGCCAAGCCGCTGAATTTTGATCCCGTGACCATGGAGATTCTGCAACGGTCGTAAGTGTGACAAACGGCCACTTTTTTGAACCCCGTTTTTAACTTTGAACGGTCATTAAACAAATCGTTGCAAGTTGAGGGCTATCTGTATGTAAGCACTTTTTGGTTTTTTAAACTCGATGCCCCGTGTAGCTATACTTTCTAAATTAAGTGTAAATGACAGATATTGACCAGAATTATCTGGAGCATTTTTGGAAATGGCTCTTTTTAGAAAGCAAGGAATATTGGAAAAGCGAAGTGTGAATGAGGAGGAGGAGGAACTGAGGAAGATCAGAGAACGTGAAATAAAGGAATTAATTGCAGAATGCTTTCTTTCTTAACCAACCTGTGCCTTTTTAACGCTAAAACACGTATCACATCAATAAGCGAACATTTAGTCAAAAGCTTCATCAGCCAGTGAAAAATGTACGGTGTTGTAAAAATGTCTTTGTATTTCTCTATACGTGTATGTTTCTAAACAAAAAATAACCGTTTCTGTAATGTTTACAGTTGTTCACTTCAGTGTTTCACTAGAAAAGTGATTTGTCGGTATGCATGAGAAATGTCCTTTTTTCTTTCTTTCTTCCGGAAATCGGAAAAAAGCAAGTTTGGTGAGTGGATTTTTGGTGCTGTATAATGAAGTTTTCTTCGGAACGCTCCGAAATTTTAAAGAATTCCCATAAAGATTCTGTGGCCACGTCGACCCCCATTTCGTATTTATAACAGTTTCTAGGACTCGGATGTGATCCTGACGTCGAAAGTGCTTCCCTCTCGCACCTCTGGAAATTTATATCGGGAAATGTAGATCGATGCTTCCATTTTGTATTTTTTTAACGTTATTTTAAAAAATCCCTTTTTTTAAGCAACAACAACAAAAAGCAGGTAGAGTTTGTTAAAAACCAGCCGAAACATCAGGAAGTTGATTCTCCAGGTTTTTCCTGCGTGGGTAGATTAAAAAATGGACAAACATTTTCTTATCCTTGTAAAAAGATGCATGAAATCAGTTGTCTACCTGTGGGGTGATGTTTTTCTTTTTCTTTCTTTCAAAAAAATGTGTATTTTGGGCGTAAAAATCCTCTTTTCTAAAAAAAGAAGGGAGAAAGGTAATCTTTGCATACAGGCCCTTTTTTTCTTGCGATCGTCACCAAAACAGCCTCGATGTTTAGGGAAATAAAATAAATAAATAAGGTTGGGTCGGGGAGCCCAGCTATCCAGCATGCTTCCAGTCTCCAGATGTTCAAAGCCATGCGCAGAGTTGCGCCTGCTCATACCTCAACGGATCCCTTTTCGTAATTCTCAAATGGTGTGGATGCAACAACAGGTAGTCCTTGACATACGACCACAACTCGGCCCAAAATTTAAGCGAGACCTTTGTTAAGTGAGTTTGGCCCCATTTCGCTGTTATTAAGTTAGAGATTGGACAATCATTTGCCTGAAATGGTCTACGGTCTTCTGCTTGAGGAGAGGGCTGGACTGGAACACCTCCAAGGTCCCTTCCAACTCTTCTCCTCTCCTCTTCCTCTTCCTCTTCCTCTCCTGTTTGAAATCATTTAATTCTAATTCTATTCTGTCCTGTCCTATCCTATTCAAAATCTATTCCATTATTTTAAATCTATTCCATTCTATTCTAATTCTATTTCTATTGTATTCTATATTCCTATTCTGTTCTCTTCCAGTCCATTCCACTCCTACTCCTCCTACTCCTACTCCTATTTTACTCTATTCACAAAAAAAGTCACAAAAAGGGATCCCACAACTGTCATAAGTATGAATCCGTTGCCAAGCATCCGAATTTTGATTGTGTGGCCATGAGGATGCCACAACAGTTCCAAGTGTGAAAAAACGCTCAGTGGTGTGAAAAAAAAGTGCAAGTCACATTTTTCAGTGCTGTTGTAACTCCGGTCCCTAAACGAACTGTTTGTAAGTCAAGGACTACCTACCCTGGAGTTGTGACCAACCCAAATGCTTCCCTGAGATCTAAGCCCATCGGATCCTGATGGAATTTGGATCATCAGTTGAAGAAAATGTAAGTCATCCTTAGAGATCCAGTTTGTGGTAAAAGTTGCACAGAAACTGGATTGTATAAATTGCTCATACTGAGGAATTTTAAGAAATCTGCCATTTCAAATGTGCATAATATCATTTTTTTTCCTTTTTTTTTTTTAAAAAAAGCAAAAATTACTGGTTCAGGTTCAAGTAGTCTAAAGATATAAATATAAATATATATATATAAATATAAATAGATGTAAATAATTTTACGTGTAACAAAAAGCTGTATTTTCCATGACTGTGGTTTCTGTATTTTTGTCACAGTGCCTCCTGTTTTTAAAATATTAACCACTCCCCTGTGTTGTTGAACAGCTATTCCCAGTGGCTTAAAAATCTGAATTTTCTGATATGCCAAGACGGTATGATAATAAAGCAACTAATTGTCAGCAAAACTGGCTGTTCGTTTTTCTGTCATCCAAGCAAAATCTCCTCTTCAGTTTCTACAAGATGAAAGAGAATTGGCTCATAATATTGAGTTATTATTGATTTGAGCAGTGCTTAATTCTTTCGAGAGCACAGCGGGGCGTCCTTTTGTTACGATCGCTTTGAAATAAGCAGCCGCACAGAATCTAAACAAGCCCTTTTATATGAAACTGAATTCTTGGTAAAAAGCGATAGGAAAGAGCAAGCTAGCAATTTTTATTTCACAAAAACTACACACAAAAGAAGGAAAGCATGAAATGCTGCTGTGATGACCTATATATTATTCCGGTGGATGCTGTAACTCTCTTAACAACCCTTGGTGCTCTCTTTTGGGGAATGTCACATTTGCACTGCGGGGAAAAATTGTGGTTTTCTTGATAATTGCCAGCTGTTTCCAGTAGTAAAATTGCAATATGTGGTTGTGTGATTTTATAACTTCCATTTTTGACTGTTAATTGCAGTGGCCATATGTCCTTTATTATAAAGGACAGTCCCTTTATTTCAGAAAGCTGCCCTTCAGATTTATTTATTCCCCCAAAACCT
>NW_028261397.1:3555799-3563299 GCF_051295495.1 Thamnophis sirtalis | reverse complement strand
AGCCACATTTTTTTCAGTTTGGAAAATAAGTAGGATTCACGAACATCTTTATAAAAATACACCCGTGCATGAATCTTTTACCTGAATTGTTTTGTTGCTTTGCAAATGGTCATCTTTTTCCTTATGGGTGTTTTGTGGGCCAGGGCTGTGTTTAAATGTATAGCAGGGATCCTGAGTTTGCAGATTTCTGAGCCTGGCTGTTGGAACTGCAGGCCACTGGGAAACAGCTGGATCCCAGTCTTCTGCCTCTTCTGTTCGGCTTCTCTGCGATCCCTGTGGCAGGCCAGCTGATTTCTGGTACATGGCTCCAGGCTTCACCCAATGACTGGGATGGTCATCCAGTTGCGAAAGCTTTTTGTCCTCTGTTCTGCGGCCGAAAGCTGGGAAGTCATTTCTTTTCCAAACATTAGTACTTTCCTCCTGCCTAGAGGAAAAAAGCAGAGTCATCACCCTGTCAACACAAGTGCGTCTAGTCAAGGCTGTGGTTTTCCCAGTTGCAATGGATGGCTGTGAAAGTTGGACCATAAGGAAGGCTGAGCGCCAAAGAATGGAGGCCTTTGAACTCTGGTGCTGGAGAAGAAGACTCCTGCATTGAGTCCCTTGGACTGCAAGGCCATCCAACTGGTCAGTCCTAGAGGAGATCCACCCTGACTGCTCTTTAGAAGGCCAGATCCTGAAGAGGAGACTCAAAGGCTTTGGCCACCTAAGGAGAAGGAAGGACTCCCTGGAGAAGAGCCTCATGCTGGGAACGATGGAGGGCAAAAGAAGAAGAAGGGGACGGCAGAGAAGGAGGTGGCTGGAGGGAGTCACCGAAGCAGTCGGCATGAGTTTAAATGGATTCCGGGGGATGGGAGAGGACAGGAAGGCCTGGAGGGACTTTGTCTATGGGGTCGTGATGGGTCGGACACGACTTCACAACTAACAACAACAACAACCTGCCTGGAGTGAAATAAGACTTTATTATCAGTCTTTCTACCTACTACCTATCCATTCATCTGCCCACCCATCTATCTACAGATACTTAAAATACACACAACAGCTGGTATTGTAAGCCTTTTTCTCTGCTTCCCATTCACTCTGTTATATCAATGCCCATAGGTCTCCCATTTTAAAATGTTTAGGACTTCACAAGAAATGCTCAATAATAAGATTTTGGCCCTCATGCTTAATGCAAATATATATTAAGCCTTTCCTTAAACTAGCATTCTGTTTCTTTTAATCCAGGGGAAAGAGAGGTCCATTTAAGCCAAGCTTCTCTTCACTGCCACCTTTTGGAAAAGAATAATAGAGTTATTGGAGGCCTTCTAGTCCAGCCTCCTGCTCAGGCAGGAAACCCTATACTATTTCAGACAAATGGTTATCCAATCTCTTCTTAAAAACCTCCAGTGATGGAACTTTCACAACTATTTGAGGCAGGTCATTCCACAGATTGATTGTTGCACTAGAAAGGATGTTATAGGGTCTTCTGCTTGAGCATGGGGCTGGACTAGAAGACCTCCCAGGTCCCTTCCAACTCTGTTATTCTGTATTCTGTAAATGCCAGGAAGACATCTCCCTGTTAAGAAGATTGGAGTAATAAAACACACAATGTTTTGATGACTATCTGCCCTGCACGCCCAACAGCTTCCTTAATTATTGCCAAAGCCGTTCAGTATAAATACAGGTAGTCCTCGACTTACAACAGTCCATTTAGTGACTGTTCAACGTTACAATTGACCTGAAAAAAAACTTATAAGTTATGACCGTTTTTCACACTTACAACCATTGCATCATCCCCATGATCACATGAACAAAATACAGACACTTGGCAACTGGCTCATATTTACAATGGTTGCATTGTCCTGGGGTCATGTGATCCCCTTTTGTGACTTTCTGACAAGCAAGTCAATTTGGGAAGCCAGATTTACTTAATAACCGTGTTACTAATTTAAGGACTGCAGTGATTCACTTAACGAATGTGGTGAGGAAGGTCATAAAATGGGGCACAGCTCACTTAACAAATTTCTCACTTAGCAACAGAAAATGTTTCGCTCAATTGTGGCTGTAAGTTGAGGACTACCTGTATTATGGTTTGAAAAAAGGCTCCTGGGATTCTTTGGATATTCCTTCTGCTCTTTGCTGAATCCCCAAATATATTACAATCCTTCTTTGCCTTTATTATGATGGGTAAGGTCTGGGAGGGGGCTGGGCGAGCTAGTGGTAGCAAGCAAAATGAGGAACCTGACGTGGAAATAGATTCAAAAGGACAATAGCATAGAACTGTTATGAGTTGAATGGTGAGGTCTATATTGCAGTTCAAATGCTCTTTGTCGATACCGACAGCTGTCCCTCCTTCCCACTTTGCAAGAATTTTTCTCCCTGTCATTTCTGGCAAAAGGCCCGACCTGAGAATTAGAAGCCATAGGAAGAGCCGCACACAGGCGGATGGAATATAAAAGGATGCAGTTCCGAGAGCTCCAGAAACGATGACCTCAACTGTGCATTGGCGTTCCTTTTTGGAGAATGTTGTCACCCACCTCCGGTTATTCAAGTTGCTTCCTGCATGAGGCATTGTTGATTTTGATGTGTGGTGTTGTTGCCTCGACAAAGTAGCAAGCTCGGTTGGGCTTCGGAGAAAAAGGTTTAATCATTACCGTGAACGATGAAGATTAAAACATTGCATAGAGTATATAGGTAGCCCTTGACTTACGACCACAATTGAGCCCAAAATTTATGTGGCTGAGCAAGACAGTAGCTAAGGGAGTTTTGCCCCATTTGGCAATCTTTCCTGCCGTAATTGTTAAGTGAATTTCTGCAGCTGTTGCATTGGTAACACAGTTGTTAAGTGAACCTGCCTTCCCCATTAACTAGGCTAGTCAGAAGTTCATAAAAGGGGATCACATGACCCCAGGACCTTGAAGCCATCATAAATACATGCCAGTGGCCAAGTGTCCGAATTTGACCACAAGGATGCTGCAACGGTTGTAAGTATGAAAAACGGTCATGAGTCACTTTTTCAGTGCTGTCGTAACTTTGAATGGCCATTAAATGAATGGTTGTAAGTCAAGGACTATCCGTGGTCATATACTAGTATTGATTTCCGTGACTGTGAAATATATTTGATTTCAGGAATATAAAGATGTAAAAGATGTAAAAGGCTGACATACTTGGTGCCTACTGTTTTCTGCAGCTGGACCGGTTCTGGCTTCTCAGTTTCCCATCCGAAATCTGGGAAAAAAGGACACAGAATGATCAATTTGAATTAAGATCCTGATCCAATTTGGGATATTAAGAGAGAAAACGTGGGCTGTGTTACCTGTGCATGGTTAAGTTATTCCTTGTGATTTGGTGCTCTGCTTCTGAATTCTTGATTACCTAAGTTTTGAGGAAGTATCTCTTGATTTCATTAACTACGTGGACTTCAACTCCCAGAACTCCCTGTATGGATGGCTGGAGAATTCTGGGAGTTTGAAGTCCATACATCTTAAAGCTGCTGAAGTTGCAAAACACAGCTTTAAGGGAATAGATCCAGTGGTGGTGCCTCTGCTATATGCTTTATTCTATTTCCAGCAAGGCTTATCTGCCAGCCACGCTTTCACAGATTTATTCAGAAGTGTTTGCTTTAATGCATCCGTCTCTAATCTGAAGCGCTTCAGAGAAGATGTGACTGTAATTACAAGAATTCTCATCTCAAAGAGATAAACCATCTGGACGGTATCTGGATGAGAAAGGATGTCTAACTTTTAAAGGACTCTTATGATGAAATGTTTTACTGGATCAAACTTAAAGATCTGGATAATTCCACACTCTCCACTGCTAGCCATTCAATCCAATTCTATATTAAAACAATAATATGCTGATAATTGCAGGAATTGGCTATGTCTAATCTAGCGAAAAGATACCGTGTTCCAGTATCTGAGGGGCTACCACAAAGAAGAGGAAGAAAACCTATTCTCCAAAGCACCTGAAGGCAGAACAAGAAGCGATGGATGGAAACTAATTAGAGAGAGAAGCAACCTAGAACTAAGGAGAAACTTCCTAACAGTGAGAACAATTAATCAGCTTGTCTCCAGAAGTTGTGGGTGCTCCAACACTGGAGATTTTTTAAGAAGAGACTGGACAACCATTTGTCTGGAATGGGTCTCCTGCTCAAGCAGGGGATTGGACTAGAAGATCTCCAAGGTCCCTTCCAACTCTGTTATTATGTGTTTCATATTGTTTATCCCCAGTTTCTGGAATTTGGGGGAAAACCCTGCGTATAAACATGGCTAATAACTCATAACAGACCCAATCCTCTAAATAAAGTATTTTATAAGATCGTGCTTGTATAATCTTTGAGCTCCAATTTTTACTTAAGGCATGGATGGAATATGAGTGGAACATCCATTTGAAAAAAGCTAGGTTTGCACTTATATTTATAGTTGTCCTATTATACAGTACATCTACATTTTTCAAATATGCTTTTGAGAGACATAAGGCAAATGAAAGGTGGAAACGTTTCACTTTTCCCATTCTCTCTCAATAAGAATAGAACTAATTATTATTCCAATAATTAATTCTGGCAGAAATGTGCACAGACAGCTTTTCAAGCTGAAGAAAAGGATAAATATGTCCTTTAGCATTAATACAAAAGCACATTAAGTAATATTCCTTCCTGTGTAACATATAGACCTGGAATTTTAACTGTTAAAAACGAAGGGGAAAAAGGCAAAGTTACAAGATATATAATTTAAATGCTTAAAGTCTTCTATGGAATTCATAAGGGATTTATTCTGGTGTATCCAGAAATTTTAAGCAGAGGGTAGAAAAATATTTTTTTGTGACGAAAGTATATATTAAAAAGCGAACAGTCCACTACTTACCTGCAAGCAAGGCTGAGAAATTGAAATGATCAGCTGAATTGTTACTGCTTGGCTCATTTTTAAGCGGATTTGATGTGAGTGGTTGTTTGATCCTTTTTTTCTGATTGAAGAGTGGGACTGGAAGACAGCCTAAGATTTGAAGTGGCAATATAAGGCACAATTATTAAATTATTAATGCTTTTGGTGCAGTAATATACACAGGTAGTCCTTGACTTACAACAGTTTATTTAGGGACCATTCAAAGTTATAACAACACTGAAAAAACTGACTTATGACAGTTTTCTACACTTATGAACGTTGCAGCATCTTCACGTGATTAAAATTCAGACGCTTGCAACTGTCTCATACTTATGACAATTGTAGTGTCCCAGGTTCATGTGATCACGTTTTGCAACCCTCTGACAAGCAAAGCCCATGGAGAAGCCAGATTCACTTAACAACGGTGTTACTAACTTAACAACTGCAGTCATTCACTTAACAACTGTGGCATGAAAGGTCATATTCTCTTAACAACCTTTATTGCTTGCAAGAAAAAAAATTGGGCACAATTGTGGTCGTAAGTTGAAGACTAACTGTATATTCAGAAGCACAAGCAATGTATCCTAATATGCAATTTGCTTGAATGTGCAGTGGTGGTGTGACAGAGGCACACTGCAGCTCATTCATCAGAAAGATGTGCATCTCTGTTTGGAGAACTGCTCCACATCTGGAATCTTGTCCATTCAGCAGATATAAAGGATCTGTACAGAACTCTTCATAGCAACTCATTAAAAACCTTCGGTATCTGAATTAATTTGCTTATATGTATCTGCCTAATTTATCATTTCTGTCTGACCTTGATCAAAGATGACTAAAGCATCCTCGCTCCATGGAACTCTGGACCTCCCATGCTACCAATTCAATTTTATCAGTATTATTAATGTCTATTGAGAAGGTGTCCTTTCTGATTATCATTTCTGGCACCAGGCAAAAATCTTTTTCTTATCTGTCTAGGCATTTTCAACACCTCCATAATTATCCTCATCGCTGATTTATGCTTTGGTCAGGTTTTATTGGGGGGCTGCAGCCCATGCGGGCTTATTGCATTGTTTTATTGCTGATATCGTTGTAGCCGTTATTGCTGTTGTTCCCTTTAAAGGTATCCTCGGAATTTGTGCTGAATATCCCCCTATCCCATCAATCAACCAACACAAAGTGAATTTGTTTTTAAGGATTGCACAAAGGATAATCAAGAGAGTGATCCCTGTCTGCAAATTTGTCTGATGGTCTTCGTATAAGAGGCAAATGAAGGGAGGGGAGAGATAATGGTTGGTTGGAAGAAATGGGGAAAAAAAGTCACTTTGAATTTTTCATAAAGGTTTATTATAATGGTTAAGGCTCTCCATTTTTTAAGAGCTTACCTCCTCCTTTCTGGCATATTTTAATAGCAGAGGAAGTAGAGTAGTCTGACGTTAATATTGATCAATGCATGAAATCTACTCAGAGAACACTTCTTATTCCACCAATGAAAAATATGATAAAGTAAGAATTGAGTGCATCATTTTTCTGGATTACACGTAAGGGGGGGTAGATTCTGGTGGGGCATCCCCTTAAGTGGTGTGGATGTGTTTAAAAAAGGTACATTGAAGTCCCAGTTCCCTTTTTATGTGTGTTGCAAAGATTAAAAAAAGAGTCTGGGTTTTAATGATACAATCACAGCCACCATTTTGACTTTAAGCCTGGCCTGAACAAAACAAAATAAATTATTGATCATTGTTAATTTTAATTCGATTTTTTTAAATGTTATTGTCAATTCTAATTGGATTTGTTTGGGATATTCTATTTCATTTTTAAAAAACTTTTGTATTATGTGTTTCTTTTAATGTTGTACGCCGCCCTGAGTCCTTGGGAGAAGGGTGGCATATAAATCTAATAAACCTAAACGTAAACCTAAATCTTTTTGATGCTCCTGGAGAGAGATTTAACACAATTTGAAAACCATGTGCAATGTGTTTATCAGGATTTCTTCCCCTAGGGAAAATGGTATAGGGTTTCCTGTTTT
This sequence comes from Thamnophis sirtalis, assembly GCF_051295495.1. Classification (NCBI taxonomy): domain Eukaryota; kingdom Metazoa; phylum Chordata; class Lepidosauria; order Squamata; family Natricidae; genus Thamnophis; species Thamnophis sirtalis. The sequence goes on along the minus strand of NW_028261397.1, from coordinate 3,556,417 downwards.
GATCAGGGGGTTGGACTAGAAGATCTCCAAGGTCCCTTCCAGCTCTATCCTTCCAAGTATTGTAAAAGTATCAAGAATGGGAGAAATACAGATAGTCCTCAACTTACAACCATTTGTTTAGGAACTTTTCATAGTTACAACCCCAGTAAAAAAAAAAACAAGACTTATGACCAATCCTCACAATTACAACTATCACAATATCCTCAGTGTCAGGTGATCAAAATTTGGTCGCTTGGCAACCGTCACAGTATCCCTGGGTCATCACCATTTTTGACCTTCCCAGCCAGCTTCTGACAAGCAAACTCAATGGAGAAGTGAAAATCGCTTAACAACCGTCTGACTCGTTTAACAACTGCAGTGATTCCATTCCAAACGTGGTTTTGAAAAGGTGGTAAAAAAAAAAAATCAAGCATGACTGGTTTAACAATCACCATGCTTAGCAATGAATTCAGTTGAGGCTATAAGTCAAGGACTAGCTGTATTACAGGAATGTCCCCTGGCTTTTAATGGGATGCTATAGGGGAGGTTTTTTATCCATTTTTTCCACACACTGCAACCTAAAGCCCTAAATAATATTGCCCACTCCACTCATCTTGCTGGTCATCGGTTTGGGAATTA